>NC_081184.1:88330788-88386396 GCF_029867415.1 Vicia villosa
CGCGTGCGTGTTCTGAGGCGTTGGATGAGTTGATGGATGGATCAGAAGGCCCAGATGGTGAGGGACCATAACACGTGGAACACCTGCAAAACACTGAATTCCAAGTCAGTTTAAAAAACACGCGCGCCTCCCAGCGAATCAGAGGGCGCCACGCATCATCTTCAACCTTCAGATAGGTTTTTACACCGTTCATTTGCAGGTGGTGTAAAAAACCTAATCTTTTACACCTGGTAATAATAGCGAATACAAGCAAACGTGAGTCTAAATTTGGCGCGATGGTATGGTTGAGTTCGTATTGTTCATGCGAACTCAATGGTGCTATTCAGAACCTGTAATTTTGCCTAATCTGGAAAACCCTAATTTTGGGATAAAGAACCCTAAAATGGTGGTTTCGTGTATACGCATCTAAAACTTAATTAAAGCTCCAGAAATGATCTACACCTCAAACCAAACTCAATAGTATGTCTACATCTTGTTAAATATGTGTGAATAGCCAGATATGAATTGATTTTAGTTTGAATAATTTTTGACCTGTGTAGCTCGATTCAGTGAGCTTCAAGGCTTGTAATTGATTGAGATAGTTTCAGTGATGTTCAAGGAAGGTGTATGAATGCTTAGTTTGTATTGAAATGAGCAGAAATTACAAATTCGAATTTGAGTTTTCTTTTGAATTTTTTGAAGTGATTACAAGGGTGTTATGCTTAGCTTTGCTTCTGAACTTGTGTCCTCCTCTTTGCTGAACTATGATAGCTTATTTATAAGCTATGTGTGCTTAGAATTGAAGCTAACTTGCAGCTAGTTGCCTTTGTTGAAAACTTGGTTTTTAAATATTAAAAACCTTGAATTTTTGACCAAGTCTTGACTCCATTCAATGCTCTTGCCTTGTGCACCAATCCTCTGCAGAAAATTGAAGGTTCCTTGGGTGAGTCATGCTTAGATTGTAAGCTACCATTTATCCATGCATTTTCCTTTTAATTTTAATCTTAAAGTAAGATAAAATCATGCAAAAAAATGGATAAAAAAGGTATGGGCTTAGTCTTGGTCGTGGGAGGCCCATAGTAACATGGAAATGATGTTTGAATGCTGAAAACTTGGCCCCATTTGGAAAAAATGCAATTTTGAACAATGTTGGTTTCATGCATTTTCCCAAAATTTAGCCAACTTCAACAAGGTGTAAATCCTTCAATTTTTGTCATATGAAGGAGATCTTGCACTTTTTAGAAACCTCAAAGAGTCCTCTAACCAATGTCTTTGGTCTCATATCAAAATGATTTTTGAAGCTCCTTGTGTATCCTTTTGAAAAAAGTGTCTTTTTGTTGACTTTGAAAATGACCTGTAATGTCTTTGGTCATATTTTTCAAATGGTGAATCCAATGACCATGGGATCAATGGCATTTGAAAGATAATTGAATTTCCTTCAAAACAAGCTTTGGTTTGAATTTTTTGGATGAAGGATGAGAGAGTTATGATCAGTCAAAGTTGAGTTGACTTTTCAGGCAAAAACCCTAATTTTGAATCTTAGGGTTTTGTTGATTTTTGATCTTTCCTTGATGAATTATGATCATCCAATGATCAAATGATGAATCCTTTGACAAAATATGGACTTTGACAAAAATTTCATTTTTGACTGTCTGTTGACTTTTTTGGTCAAACGGGTCGTCTGTTGACTGTTTGAGCTGCTGACGGTGCGTCTGAGTGATTTGAAGTTTGAAAATTTGTATGATGGTACTTTGAGATATATGGATGTGAATGAAATCCATTTGAGCTCTCAAAAACTTTTTGCTCCTGTAAAAACAAGAAAAACCCTGATTAGGGACTGTTTGTGTAGGAGACAGTTAAGCGTACCTGATTTTTGTGCAGTGTTGAGTCTCTGCTAATCGCGTGATATTCAGAAGACTTCTAGCACAAAGATCTTGGAATTTTGAATTGTGAAAGATTGATTTGATTGATGGTACAAAACACTGAGAATTGTACTGCCAGCAGTTTGGCTGTCAACTGACTGTTCAGGTATTGATGCAGCAGTTAGAGTGAAAAATCAACAGTCAAAGTTAATTTTCTTTTAGTTGTTTTTTTTGTTTTTGTTTTATGTGAAAAATGAAAGTTTATTTACATGAATTGTTAGAAAAACACAGACATAATAAATAACTAATATTTACGGTATGCGGGCAAAATTACCGATAATAACCCTGAAAATCATTTAATGCACAGAAATAGGAATATTTGACTGGCAGAAAACACACAAAATATTATCTTAGTAATTAAGCAATATTATGACAAATAGTACAACATTTAATACTGACAGTACAAATATCACATACTATATTGAACAGTACGACGAATAAACGGTACATTTAAGAAATAAGAAATACGGCAAATTTTAAGAATGACGATTAATGACCCATGCTATGAACAATAACATGTAGATGATTGGGAGCATAACCATTGCAGGTCCACACTCTTCAGGACTATGCAGGCAGAAGAAAGTCATGATCACCGTAGCAATGGTGATGACTGCAAGAGACAGTGTCTCTATCCATTTTGCCATTCTTGTCAGGGAAGAAGAGAAAATAGATATGAGATAGGAATTTGAAAGATGAATTAGAATTTGATGTGAGATTTTATGGAAGAATGAGAGGTATTTATAGAATAGAAAGAAGGAAAGAGACGTTGGGGAATGATGTGATTCCGTACAAAAGGAAAATTTGAGTGGAAGTAAGATTTGAAAGAAAGTGGAGATAGTGTTGGAAAAAGAGAGATTTGATTTTTGAAAAAGAGATTTGAAAAGATTTTTGCAAATAATGGAATATAGTACAAAAATTAGTGGGAAACAAAAGATAATAATAATCTACTTGTTACCAGTACAGTCTGAGTTTCCTGATTCTGCGCCTGCAAAAAGATTTAACTCTGTACCAATTGTGTCAGTACCATTTATCTGTAAATAAATAAATAGCATGTGTGAAGTAATGAACAGTATTTGGCGTTTGCGTAAGAATAAATTCAACTGCAAGCCAAATTACTGTATAAGAAAAATTCTAAAAACTAAGTATTTCATATGTCAGGATATTTGTTGAAATAAAAATCCATGATTATATGAGACTCTTAATTTTCAGATTGGAGTTTTCTTGAAAAATATGTGGGCAAATTTTGGGGTATAACAAGTATGCTCTAACAATGAGGTCGAATATGAAGCCTTGATAGATGGTTTGAAGGCCTTAATAGATTTAGGGGCAAAACGAGTTGAGATTCGAGGTGATTCTGAGCTAGTGATTCGACAAATCAAAAAAGAGTATAAATGCATCAAAGAAAATCTAATAATGTATTATGCAATTGTGATACGCTTATTAGAAAAATTCGAACAGGTTGAAATCTTGCATGTACCAAGATCTAACAATTACATTGCCAATGAATTGGCACAAATTGCTTCTGGGTATAGAGTTTCTAAAGACAAGTTAGAAGATATGGTCGAGATCAAGAATAAAGAAACCCATGAAGTATTAGACAAGTTAGGTCAATTGTCGACGTCAAAATTCGAGGGGGTAGGTGATATTGAAAAAAAAGTTGAAAGTAAAGATTTGTATGCCTTGGAAATTTTTGCCATCGACAATATGACTGATGCTGATTGGAGAAACCCATTGGTCCAATACCTAAATAATCCAGTCGGAGGAACTGATCGAAAGATTAAATACAGAGCTCTAAACTATGTGATATTAGGAAATGATTTATACAAGAAAACAGCTGAAGGTGTGTTGTTGAAATGCTTAAATGAAGCTGAAGCATATTTGGTTGTGTCAGAGGTTCATAGTGGTGTTTGTGGAGCTCATCAGTCAGGCCATAAGATGAAATGGTTGTTGTTTAGACAAGGTTTATATTGGCCGACAATGCTAAAAGACTGTATTGAATATGCAAGAGGATGCCAAGAGTGCCAGAAATTTTCAGGCATTCAACATGTTCCAGCCAGTGAATTGCATGCCATTGTCAAACCTTGGCCTTTTAGAGGATGGGCTTTGGATTTAATAGGAGAAATCAAACATGCATCTTCTAAGCAACAAAGATTCATTTTAGTAGGAATAGATTATTTTACTAAATGGATAGAGGCAATCCCACTAGTTAATGCTGATCAAGAAGCAGTGATTAGTTTCTTACAAAAACACATTATCTACAGATATGGGATTCCAGAAACTATTACTACTGATCAAGGATCAGTTTTTGTTGGTCGAAAGATGCAAGCTTTTGCAGCAGAGACAGGATTTAAATTGCTAACATCCACTCCATATTACGCTCAGGCCAATGGTCAGGTCGAAGCTGCTAATAAAGTTATTATAAATTTGATAAAGAAGCATGTGGGAAAAAAGCCCAGAAATTGGCATCAAACACTCGACCAAATCCTTTGGGCTTGTCGGACGTCACCAAAGGAAGCAATAAAGACTACCCCATTTCGTTTGACATTTGGGCATGATGTTGTATTGCCTGCAGAAATTCACCTACAATCAACAAGAATTCAACGACAAAACAGTCTTTCGTCTGACGAATACTGGAATATGATGTTAGATGAATTAGTAGAATTAGACGAAGAAAGGCTAATAGCGTTGGATAGGTTAATAAGACAAAAGGAAAAAGTAGCGAAGGCTTACAACAAGAAAGTCAAAGAGAAGACATTCATGGTAGGTAATTATGTATGGAAAGTTATTCTGCCCATGGATCAAAGAAATAAGTTATTGGGTAAATGGTCTCCAAGTTGGGAAGGACCGTTTAAAATTTTGCAAGTGTTTTCAAACAATGCATATGAAATTGAAGAACTAAATTCAGATGGTCGAATCTTGAGGATAAATGGTAAATATTTGAAAAAATATAAACCTATACTTCAAGAAATTCACATAAGAGAGTAAAAACTAAGAGATTATATTAAAATGGCTAAAACTTGGCCAGTCATTACAAAAAGTTCCTTCATAAAATGCGCAGTCATTAAAAAAAAAAAAAACCCCAAAGCCACTAAAATATCCAATATTAGTTAACTCTTCGGTCGATGTCTTCCAAGGATAATAGAGGCAGACTTTCGGCTTCGAACATATCCATACGTCCAGTCTTGCGCATTTTCCTCACCACACCTTGCTTGAGAAATAGGTAGGATAAAAATCTTCCATAAGGAAGATGAGTCACCATTCCTTGACGAGAGGCAGTCAAAGAGACAGCCTCCACAAGTTGCTTAAAAATCAATAGAGGGAAGTTGATTTTCTTCCCCTGAAGGGCACAGGAAATGAATTCCAAGTCTCCCACCATGATGCTATTTTCATCATGGTTGCGTGGACGAAAGTTGCCCACCAAAAGTTGGTGCCAAATTTTGATTACTTTGGCACAAAAGGGGTCATTGTCCATGAGGTCCCTTAACATATTAGAAGTGTTCATGTCGAAAATATTGTCACCAAAAGTTTCACCGGTATTGCTGCATTTCAACAAATCAGAGATTGTTGAGGGAGTGATGATGACATGAGCCCCTCGAATGTTAGAGGTTATAGTAGTCCTCCCTTCTGGATCTATGCGCAAAGATGCAAATCTCCAGAATTCAATCAGCATGCAGGGATAGATGTTACCATCTAAAATTTCAGGATAAAATTCAAGTCCCTGACTAGCATAAAGAGCACGAACATTGATGTGGTTCGCATCAAACTCTTCTTCAGAAAGTTTAAATTCTTTCTTGATGCAGGATCTTATGTTGGCATTTGTTAAAGGTTGTGCCATGGTATGAAGAAAGATTGAAGGATGAAAATGTTTAAGATGTTGTGCGTAGGGAAATGCAAAAGGAAATGGAAGGAATGAGGCTATATATATAGAGAATATGTAGTTACTTCAGCAAGACAAACGTGAGAAAGGAAGTTAGAAAATCAAAGGTCGTATTAAATATCTTGGAAACTGACACAAGCAAGCTGGGAGCAGTTATAGCCCACTAACCCAGTGTTTAGGTAATAATTAGTGCCTGGGAAAATGAAATGTAATTATGGCGTAATGGGAATTAACAAAAGTCGAAACCCAAGAAAGAACTGAAACGCCATCTTTTCTTTTTCCTAAAGTCAGTCGAAAGAAGTCGCTTGGGGGGCAATTTGTTACCCTAGGATTTCGACTTACCAATAAATGGGCAACTGGGGCTCAAAATTGGTAATTGGGCCTCAATTTGGTAAAAAGGCCCTAAATTGGTAATTGGGCCTCAATTAAATAATTACATTGCCATTTGGGTCGAAGTGGTTCGACTAAGTAATGCTTAGTAGTCGAAGCTGTTCGACTAGAAAGATGATCAGAGCCTTCAGCGTTCGATCAGAAGTATGCGAAGACTTAAGAATTTTGCTGCAGAAACTGAAGTGGAAGTCGAGAGGTATTAGAAGTTAAGAGGCAGTTTCAAGCAGTTTTCTGGCAGTTCTTACAGGACGCGTGGAGGTCTCACAATTGAAGATCTTGCATGTCGAAGACACGTGTTGACTGATAACCAGTCGACCGTTAGTAGTAGTTATTTTATTTTTACTATTTAAGCAAGTTCCATAGGAATAGTTAGGGGTCCGCATTTTCTACATAAACACAAGTAAACTCAAATCTCTGTGCAAAAATGAGTAACGAGTGCAACTTTGGAATGTATGTATGCGTACCAGTTTAATTAATGCAATCTTTTTACGTTATATCTCATCTTTCAGTGCACATTTACTGCTTTTTTATTGCTTTGATTTACTTTAAAGCCTTTAATTTCAGCGTTTACTTTTATTTTAAAGTTACTGTTGCATTTAATACAAACCAGATACACATAATATAACAAAATAAAGCAATTAGTCCTGGAGTATTCTAGTTGATTCCGCAAAAGTAACCTTTAAAAAGGAAACTAGCGCTTGTTTACCATTTTTCTGGGTAAACACTATGCTCAGGCAAATGGACAAGTCGAAGCAGCAAACAAAATAATAATCGGTCTCATAAAGAAACATGTGGGGAAAAAGCCTAAGAGTTGTCACAAAACCTTAGACCAAGCGCTTTGGGCTTGTCGAACATCTCCAAAAGAAGCTACAAACACTACGCCATTCCAATTGACATTTGGGCATGACGCAGTACTCCCAGTTGAGATATATTTGCAGTCAGTTCGGATACAAAGACAGGCAGAAATCCCTCCTAACATGTATTGGGAATTGATGATGAATGAATTAGTAGACCTGGACGAAGACAGACTTCGAGCATTGGAGATGATAAAAATACAAAAAGAAAGAGTGTCCAGAGCGTACAACAAGAAGGTGAAAGGTAAAACTTTTAGCAATAATGACTTAGTCTGGAAAGTTATATTACCCATAGATCGAAGGAATCAAGCACTTGGTAAATGGTCCCCACACTGGGAGGGACCCTTTCGAATCTTGAAAGTATTTTCGAATAATGCTTACGAGATAGAAGAGTTAGCAGAAGATCGCAGGATCCTAAGAGTAAACGGGAAGTATCTAAAGAGATACAAACCAAGCATGCACGAAGTAAAGATTGCAAAAACGTAGATATTGAATTATACTACGTAAGCCAAAATGGTTGAATTAACACCAAAATGGCTTTGTTGTCTAAACAAATATGTATGGCAAAATAAAAGAAGAGACGAAGAAATCAACTTAACATCTTCCATTAATAATTAAGGGAGTACATTCGTTACAAGAGATTTGGTTTCCAAAACATGGAAGGTTACAAAAAGAAACTAAAGCAAATAAAAACCTAGACTAAACTACCTCCTAGTTGATCCTCTGGTCCAAGCCTTCCAAAGGTAACAGGGGCAAGCTCTCTGCCTCGAACATGTTCATGGATCCGGAGTTGCGCATCCTTCTAACTATTCCTTTTTTAAGGAATATGTAAGACAAGAGCCTTCCATATGGAAGACAGGTCACAACCCCTTGACGGGCAGCAGCCATGGAAACGGCTTCGACAAGCCCTTTGAAAATCATTAAAGGGAAGTTGATTTTCTTCCCACGAAGGGCACAGAGGATAAACTCCAAGTCCTCCACCATGATGCTGTTTTGATCATGGTTTCGTGGTTGAAAGTTACCCACGAGCAGTTGATGCCAAACCCTGATGACCTTGGCACTATAAGGGTCGTTGTCCATGAGAGTCCTCAACAGAAGATGAGTCGTCATGTTGAAGCTATTATCATCAAATGTTTCACCAGAATTGTTGCATCTCATCAAGTTAGAGATGGTGGAAGGAGTGATTCTGATTTGGGCACGTCGAACTTCAGAGACTATAGTAGTTCTGCCCTCTGGATCTATGCGTAGGGACGCAAACATCCAAAAATCATCCAGCATGTTGGGATAAACTGGTCCCTCCAGGATTTCATAATAGAAATCAAGTTCTTGATTGGCAAAGAGAGCGCTGATGCTGATGAAGTTTTCCTCAAATTCTTCTTCGGAAAGTTTGAACTCTTTCTTTATGCAAGCTCTAATGTTGTTATAAATAAGAGGTTGCGCCATGAGGAGAAGAAAAAGTTGAAAAGAGTTGTCTTTTAGACTCTGTGTTTTTGAGAATGGAGGAAGAGAAACAAGGTTTCAAGCAAGTGTGAAATAAGAAGTGTGATGTTAATCCTTTATATAGACCTGAGGCAATAGAGGGACGGTTTAATTGTAATGATTGATTGGATTGCGTTTGGTATTCCAAAGAGGAGTTATGGCTTCCGCCGTTTCCCGCCCTAGGAAGTTAAAATGTAATCATGAGAAACTGGTGCATGCACGTCTTAAAAGAGACGTTTTGAAGGAAGTGACGTCATCACTTAAATGATGGTTACGGCTAAGGGAGTGGAAACGTCAAGTCTAGACTAGAAGGAGTGCGAAGGATAGTCAGGTCACATGCTTGCATTTATTAAGATTACTGTGACAATTAAATATATTTTGGTAAGATTTGAAGAAATGCTAAAATGTTACACATAATCGTTGCAAAATGGAATAGAATATGTAAACTGGCAAACAAAAGGTCTACATAGATATATTCCTGGTGGAATTCGATTACAAGACAAATCAATATGCATTACAGAAAAGTCATTACAAGATTCGAAAGGACTAATTAAAATATCTAGGAAGAGTGTCTTTTATCTTCGAATACTGAATCTCCCAGGAAGACATGCGAAGTTCAATCAAGGCCCGTTGTTTCTTCAGTTCGTCAATTTCGGGAACTAGTTTTTGTGCAGCTTCGAAATGCTGGATTCCTAAACGCGCAACTTCAGTCAATTCCTGCTCACTGGACTGTTGAATGGTTGCCTTACGAGATTCAGCCTCCTTTATCTTTTCTTCAAGTTGGACAATCTCTTGTTTCCAGGATTGGATATTCCGCTCACATTCATCGTACTCTTGTTGTTTCTCTTAGCGTTTAAGCTTGAGAGCATCACCTTTCTTCGACGCATCAGTAGCGGCTTTCCAAGATGAACTATGAGAAGCCACCTTCGTAGTAAGTTGCTCCTCAATATTGCAACGTCGAAGAATGTTTAATTGAAGCTGTTCGATCAGAGAACCCTGCAAAACAATCACCTCCGAGACTTCTTTCGAAACCAGAAGCAGATCCACCTTTTTTAGAAGTTGATTCAAGCCATGACTTTTGGTAGGATCCTTGCTAAGAATTTCGACGAGGTTGGTTTCGAAGAACTTTTCCTTTATCTGATGAAGAAGTACAGAAGTATCCTCTTTGTCACCAGATTCTGGCTGGACAGCTGGAGAAGTTTCGAGCTCAGAAGGCGAAATGTTATCATTATTCATCATAGCCTTGAGGAAGCTGAGAGGATCAGTTTGTTTAAGCTGCTCCAATTCTGAAGGAGTGGGCTTTGCTGGGGCAGGCGTCGAAGTAGTTTAAGGAGAAATTATGGTCCCAAAAGGGGTAGTTTCATGAGGAACTACTGTGGCTAGCTTGGAGGTTTCTTCCATAACATCTCGTTCAGATAAAGAATCCTCACTACCAGTTGGATGACCAGCTGCATTGTGGCTACCTGAATATTGTTGATCTGCTTTTTCGCTCTGGTGAGTAGGTGGAGAATCATCAATTGAGTGGCTTTCTTCGACTGGCATATTAGGAATGATGGTCGCTAAAGGCTGAGCATCTTCGACAACTGGTGAAAGCACGTGAGATTTGGCTGCATTAAGTAATTAGGACACATTATGATGGGTAGATTGCAAGAAATCTATTTGTCGCAAGAAAAAATGTACACTTACCTTGGAGACTATCAAGGTCGATGGTAAGGTTGAAGGCTTTGAGATCAGAAGTGGCTGTGCCAGCATCATCCTACAATCATAAGGTAAAATGTTAACTTAATTTTTTAACTTAAAATTTATAGAAATGATTATGGTATGAGATCCAAATACCTTGGTTGGAATGTTATCTGGACTCGAGTTGTGGCTCTCCACAACAAGAACGTTACTACCACCTTTCAAAGGTGATTCTTCAGAAGATGCCTTATTAACCGGTGAAGGAATTTTCGAAGAACCAGACCCCTTTTCTTTGCCTGAAGGAGTGGCAGTCTTCTGTCTTTTCATGTGTCCTTGCCTGGTGCGAGGAGGAGATTTGTCTTCATCATCTGAAACAACGGTTTGAGGATCTTTCCGCTTTGAGTGCACCGGAGGTTTCGAAGTCTGAAGAATATGAATTGAGCAAAGTAAGTACCATCCACAGAAATATACAAATTGGAATATAAAATGCGTGTATACCGTGGGTTTCTTGCCGGTCGTGGTAGAATCACTCCTACTTGCCTTGTTGCTCTTCGAAACTCCAGAATCTTTTTGTGCAGCGGCTTCTTTGATCTTTCTCTTTCGAGCTACGGCTGTAGTTGAAACTGGAATCAGTATTTCAGCCAAAAAGAAAGAGAAGTTAGTCGAAAGTTGTCTAAACCCAAACCTTCAGGTATTGGAGTCAAGACACGAACATGTTCAAGATCTATATGAAGGTGTCCTTTGAAAGTATCCAGGGTATGCTTAGTCGGGACCACTCGTTCAGCGCGTTTTTTAGTGCTTTCCTGAAGAATTTTAAAAGCATTCCCACACACGAACCAGTCTGGGAAAGGAGGGCTTAAAGCCACACCAAAATCAGCACTTGTCAGTGGAGGGAATTTCGGAGGATTAAGTTTGAAAGCCACTTCATAACGCAGTTCTGGTCGAACAGACGAGGGCAGTTTTAACTTATCCAGTTTAGTAGAAAACTTTTCGTGCAAAATGATTGCAGCTTCACGAACGGTCCGACTAAGATCATCAGGCCTGTAAATGGTTTCAAAGAATTTTTGAAAGGCTTGTATTTCTTTAATATGAGTTGAAGTACCTTTGTGAAATTTTTCCTGCACATCATCAAAAGCTTCAGTTAGTTCGCGAGTAAGGCTCTCAACATCGAAGATTTGCATCGTGTAGTAATCTGTCCACCATTTTTGAAAATCTGGAGTAGAATAAAAGGCAGGTTCGAAAGGAATAGGAGAGAGATTGGTAACACCGGTGTATCTGGCGATTTTTGATTCACACTCATCTTCAGTTAGATACAAAGTGTGTAAGCACATATGGTTCCTTTTCTCATATAGACATTTGGGTTTTATTTGAACTAATCCAAATTGTCTTGACACCAAATTTGGTTGGTAGCAGAGAAGAATACATTGGCTTTTGGAGGGTCGAAGACGGTGATAGAACAGCCTTGGGGTAAGAAAAGCTTCCCAAATAATTACAGATTCAGTCTGTTGGTCTGGGGACGTCGCTGGAAACCTTCGAGTGAACCATTCAGGACCCACTGTCCTTTGTACGAATGGAGCCATTGAAGGGCTGAATTGATCACACTGAGCAAACATCATGATATATGCTAAAAAGTGTTCACGAAGCTTCCCAGTATCTTCTTTAGGAGTTAGCGAAGCCAACCGGGTTCCTTCTACAGCTCGATTTTTGATGTCTGGATCTTCTTTGTTGACAGTGCCTTGAAATGGGAGGTGAGCTTCGAAAGTAGCATTTAGCCACAGTTGCAAAAACCAGAAAGCACTAGCAAAGAGTAGAGATCCTGATTCATAATTCTTAACAAGGTCTGTTGCTTCACCTAGGTTCTCATAGAGAAACCCTAGAATTAACTGGCTTAGGTTCAGTTGCGTTCCAGCATGTAGTTGATTGGCCATACAAAGATATCTCTTTGCTACCTGTATGGACCTAGAGCAGAAAACGCACCTCGAAAGCCATAAGGCTAAGAAAGCAATATGCTCTTCGTCCGAGACTACTTCATTGCTTTCGTCATGATATTGTTGAATGAACGCAGTGTAAGTAACTGTTGCTTCGCTGAAATTAATGGTATCAGTATCCATGACATTGGGGTCAAAGGTTTCTCCGGTTGGTCGAAGCCCCGTGATAGCAGCTATGTCGAAAAGAGTGGGGGTGACCATTCCACACGGGAGATGAAAAGTGTTATGGGAAGCATCCTAGAAATGAACTGATGCTACTAACATGGTTTGGTTGTATTCTAAACCAGTTTTGGACAGTTGGATTAAATCATAAATGCCCAATTGTTTCCAGAAAGAAGCCTTGTGTTTCTCTACTCTTGTTAGCCAGACATAGTACAGTTCAGGGTCTTTTGCTAAAGGAATTGACCTAAAAACTCTCAAGAAATTGGTTATATAGTTTAACCTAATTTTCTCTAGGGCTAAAGGGGTTACGGTCGAAGTGTCTTCTGCACTATCAGGATCTGCTAAGATAGGACGACCATCTTCATCTATTTTGTTCTTACTAACTAAAGGCCTAGTTTTATAATAAGCAGGAAAGAATTTATTCAGAAAAGAGTTACTTTCTCCTGGTAAAGGACTCATGAAGGCATGAGTTTTTCCAGAAAGTTCAAAGGGAATTATTACCTGAGAAGCATAAATGGCGCGCACTTCTGAAGTTTCAAAGCTGGTTGGAGAACATTTGAGGAAGATGCCATGAGTAAGCTTGATCTGAGAAATGGGTTTGAATGGAACCAGAGACGTTTCTTTTCTGTAGAAAGAATGAAGAAAGTAATCTGAGCATATGAATTCAGGTATTTAAAGGTTTAACGGAAGCCTTTTCAAGTCTTTTGGGTAAAAACCAAGAGACACGCGGCAGACGTTGATTTAATCCAACGGCGGTCGAATAGTTATTAGCTTTACTCCTAGTATGTAGGAGTAATCATCATAAAGTAAGACCAGAACGTGGGAATGTAAGTTATGAGTAGACATCTTTGAAAATGACAAGACGTTTTGGAAACAGAGTCATAAATGATTATGACGTCAGTCAATAATCTTGGAACTCTAAAAACGAAATCTTGTTACAGCAAGAAACGCCTATTTCTCTTGTCTTTCGAAACAGGCATTTATTGGGGGAAATTTGTTAGCTGAAGATTTCGTTTTGAAAGAAATGTCCTTCGAAGGTTCGAAGTTCGAAGAAGATGGATTACTGATGACCATCCTTGAAGATAGAGAATGGCTACTGATGGCCATGCTTCGAGAATGATGTTTAAGTTGAAGCAAAATAGTGAGCACCGAAGCTAATTTCGAGAAGAATGATCTTTGGAACTTAGACGTTTTTGCGAGATATGCAAAGTACTAAAGCTTAGCGTATTTTCGTGGCATTCTCGATTATAATTATGTTGCCACGCGTCGAAGGAGGATTCAGGCGGGATGATTTGAATTTCGAAGTAGTTTATGTAACCGCACGAAGACAGATGGCATCCCTGGATTTTCTGCGAACAACGTGGCATTAGATTAGCGTAGGACCGTTAGGGTCGAAACTAGTATAAATAAGGATCTTAATGTTAGGATTCCGTGTGTTCATTTTGTACAAATCACTCACATATTGCTCAAGTATCAAGTGTTAAGAGAAAGAGTTCGCTGAGAAATGTACGTATGACACCAACACCAATTTAAATACATGTGTATTTCCTTTATTCAAGTATCTTTCGATATTATTACGCTTTCTTTTACTTTCTGTCATTTACATTCCTGTACTCTTTATTTTCATGTCGTTTATCTTCGAAGCACTTAACTTTTCTGCACTTTAAGATTCTTGCATTTTTACAAATTTTGTCTTATGTTTTATCTTTAACTTTCGCTGGTGTTATATTTACGTGTATAACAAGGTGATTGCTAATCTTTATTTATTTGATTAAGTATTTCTTATTTCGAGACACACCAATCATAGACATAATTCAAACTATCATGAATAACAACCTATTTGACTATGTCCTAGGATCAATCTAGTCGATCCTGCGAGTAACCAAATCATATTTATTATAGTTTGGAAGACTAGCGGTTGTTTACCGGAAATCACCGTAAACAGGTTCATAAACCATTCACCCGGCGAACCAAGTCAGTAACTAACATCCAAATCTCTGGAAGCCTCTCGCCTGGCAAGTCTTTCTTTGTCCCGGCGAACTCGCATTGGCCATAGGCTCTCTCGGGCAACACATAGGCGAACCAGATCAGTAACCTTGTCGCGCATATTTGTCGGGCGAGTCCATTCGCCCGGCGACTGGGTCGATTCTCCCGACAAATATGCGCGAACAAGGTTTTCATGTTGCGATTTCCTGCATAACTCAGACCCTATATGTTGCGATTTCCTAAATCATCATCTAAACTCAACATTTCATCATATAACCACAACCTAACGTATTCTACCTTATAGACATCATTCTATTGCAAATCAATACTTATAATTCATCAATATCCATCACATTCATCATCTATTCATCATTACCTAAAAACCCCAAAGCCAAACCCACAATTATTTAACACTTAGACTAATCATAATAATCAAGATAAACTCCCCTTACCAGCTTATATTGTAGTTTTCTATTGAATCCTCTTTGCGTAAACTCAAACTCTACCTCTTTTCCTTTCTGTGCCCTAGCTCCTCTTCACAATGTTCTCCCAATTCTTACAATTTCACAGAATGACCAAATAAAGCCCTCTTCCTAGTTTAACCCTTGGACCCCTAATTATGATTTTCCCACTATTCCTTCACTTACTTTATTTTAAATTATTAAAATAATTCTAATAATATTATTAACTCTAAATAATTCCTTCTAAATTATTCTTAATTATTCTGAAATACTCCTACTTCTCGATAATCCTCATAACACACATGAACATCGCATAAATCACCAAAACATCAAACATCATCATCAAACATCATCACCAAAACATCAAACATCATCATTAAAAGAACTTTGGGGTATCAAACATCACATATTCACGCTAAATTAATTTAATAATTAATTAAGTAATTAACTTAGAATTTTGGGGTATTACACTTGACATCTGTTGTAAGTGTTGATAACGTGAAATTATATCATATATTTGACTTGACTTGCATGCATTTTAGTACCGTTTTCATTTATTTATGTTTTGTTATGCCGGTATTTCTATTTCATTTCAGATACTTTCTAACATAAAGCTTCCATCTGTAAAAAGAACTAGAAATGGCAAAGAAAAAGAGAAGATTAGAAGAATGGAAGAAAATAGCAGAAAATGCAGCTTCTAAAGTTGTGGCCCTGGTCGCGGACCTGTGGCCCTCACCACAGGTTCAGCCACGTCAAAGCACATATAAGCCTGTGGCACTCGCCACACAACATGTAGCCCTCGCCACAACTCAGTAACAGGCTACGTATTTTGTTTTCATGGTTTTCTCCACGTAACCAAACGAACCCAGTCCCCTGATATGTCTCCAACAAACAGAGTCTTCCGGATATTTTTGGCCATGAAGTCACGAGTTCCTGAATGGTCTCCACGTACTTTACAAGAATTTAGCAGAGAGTTATAAAAGGGAGTTCTGGACAGTTTCAGGGGGATCACTCATTTTTCTTTGCAAGAAGTGTATTGTTCTTGGTTTTGAAGCAGAGAATTACATGTAAAAGTGATAGTTCTTCCAGTGTGGAAGAGCTATCACGACTCTAGTTTTAGGTGTTTGCTATTTTTAATTCTATGCTGGATTCTTCAAGCATGCCGATATAGTTTCAATTGGTTTCAAGTTATTGTACGCAAAGATAATTTCAACAATAATTCCAGTTTCGTTTATTTATGCTTTTACAGGTTTCTTTTTTATCTCATTTCTCATTTATATTGTTTCGATTGTTTAAATTTAATTGTGTTGTTGTTCTTAACCGTGAACTTTATGTTTAGTTTGTTTACGCTTAATTCTATGTTTAGCTAATTTGTCTTGAGCCCGGTATGTGAGGACCGTCGTTCCCGATGGGACTCGGTAATAAGTTGGCTTAATGTTTGTTTGAAAATTCAGTTTCAGTCTTTTTTTTAAATTAATTTAAATAGCTATGTCACGAGAGTGAGAGGTTATTTAACATGATTTTGCCACGAGAGTGGGAAGTTAACTAAGTTTCAAGTCGGCACTGCAAAAGCTTGTGGGTCAAACCGGATAATAGAAACTAGGCATTAATGCTAAACACAGCGACAGTGCTTTAGGATTAATTAGAACTTATTCAATTTTTAAAACGCATTCCTTGATTAGAATGGGGGAGCGAGAGCAAAATCCCATGGTTAAGGAACGTGACATTATTCAAAACTACGAGAGTGTGAGGTTTAGTCTTTAAGCTAATATTTTCTACTAAATATGTTTTTAACCTTATTATAAGCCAACGAGTTACAAAGTCTCTAAGATTCACGAGATACACATTTTAGTCTATCTTCTCTTATATTTCTCTTAATCTTTATTTTATTTCAGTTTTAGTTCTTAGTTTCCCCTAAATCAATTATTCATTAGCCTTAGATTTACAAGGCGACGATAGATTACAATAGTTTGATATTGGTCTTTGTGGGTACTGTAACACCACAATTTACCCCGTCGAATAATAATAAAATCAGAGAATAACACTATTAATCACAAATATGGGATGTTACATTTTCTTCATAAACATCAACAATTAATTGTAATTAAAATAGATACATAACACTATTAACTCAGATGAACCGAACACAACATAATTAGTCTTAAAAAAACAACTTTAATTAAGCAGTGGAATTCAATATAATTCAACTTAAAAGCATCGTATCGTCTTAATCCATCATAATCAACATCAAGCTGTAAAAATACTTCAATAAGCAATTTAAAAATCCAACAACAAGATAAACTGAAAAACAATTAACGTTCATATCCCTGAGTGTTACGTACTATGGAACAACACATTGATAGTATTCAACTGTCATACCACACCGACTCAACAACTTGGTCGGACGGACCGACCTTCTCTTATACCACTAATGTGACACCCTATCTTACCCCGTCGAATAATATTAAAATCATAGTATAACACTATTAATCGCAAATATGGGATGTCACATTTTCTTCATTAACATCAACAATTAATCGTAATTAAAATAGATACATAACACTATTAACTTGGATGAACCGAATAAAACATAATTAGTCTTCAAAAAAACAACTTTAATTAAGCAATGGAATTCAACATAATTCAACTCAAAAGCATCCTAACATCTTAATCCAACATAATCATTATCAAGATGTAAAAAGACTTCAAATGCATGTGGTACCAACAGGGCATAAGCCCCCTTCGTAACTTGCCAATTATTAGAGGCATCAACAAGGCATATGTCTTCTTCGCAGTTTTGCCAATCCAGGCCATCGTAAAAATGCAATGTATGCGACATCGTAACATGCAACAACATCAACTAAACATCAACGAGTAATAAACTCCATCTCAATCGCCAATAATTAGTGGCAGCAACAACATCATCATCATTGTAATAATCTTCAATCTATAATCTCATTGTTTTGATAACATCATAATATAACAACGTTCATACTCCACATCATCACAAAATACCGGAAAAATATGAATTTCATAAATATTTTCAAAATATTCTTAAATTAATTTTATTGGATAGAAAATAATTTTAGCTTTTCGGAAGTTCAAACAGCGCGTCAAACGGACACCCGAGTCAAAAGTTATAATTTTTTAAAGTTTTGCAAAAGTGCTGTCAGCTACAGGGTAATGGGTTACTGCAACAGGTTACGACACTTCCAGTAGTCAAAACACACATTTTCACCCCCGTAACGGGTTACTGTAACCTGTTACGACACTTCCAGTATCCAAAACACACAATTTTCACCCCCGTAACGGGTTACTGTAACCGATTAGACCTGTTGCAGGACCAAGATTCTGCAACTTTTTAAAATACAATTTTCATAGTTTTAGACCTCAAAGCTTCGGTTTTTACTATTAAAACGCCCAAATTGACTTCCCAAAACACCGTATTTCACCCGACACAAACCAACAACAATTCATACATCAAATTACACATCATTCATAACATCGTAAACACATCAAAAACTCAAATTTTCATACAAACATGGGTACAAAATTATGGAACCTAATCTCTACCATACGCAATTACGCATCATCATATAAACCCTTATAGTGTAGGAACCTCACCCATACCTTGGATTGAAGGTTGCTATAAACTTCCATTGGGATTGCCCTGACTCTCTGTTATTCTCTATTCCTACATTCTTCCAAACTTTTCCCACAAAACTAATTTTTTTTCTAATTTCTCCTATTTTATTATTCTCACTAATTTTCAATTCTACTAATGGCTTAACCTCACACCACCAGTAATACTACTACTAACATCATAATAGGCTCAAATATTCATATTCTCATTATATTATTAATAATAATTAATTAACTTCTAACAAAATAACGTAATTCTAAATAACTCATAATTTTATCAAATAACTCGCAAACGCACCATAAAATATTTAATTAAATAACAGGGCGTTACAGGTTCGACAATTTTTTATATTACTTCGATACTTCAATGCACTTGCGGATGCATCAAGTGCCAAAATTTCATATCACATGATTGATCAACTCTCTCTCTCTCTCTCTATATATATACATATATATATATATATATATATATATATATATATATATATATATATATATATATATATATATATATATATATATATATATATATATATATATATATATATATCTTGTTTTTACAACGAGAACTCATAATAATGTTTCAAGAGATATGATTCCTTACACTTTTTTAGAAATCTTTATCACATGGGTGAAATACTTTCACTCATTAACAAATAAATTATAAGAGAAAGATGAGTTATTTTGGTGCAAGAGGGTATACTCACTTTTTCATGTTGCTACGCTCTAAAATTAATAAAGACACGATAAATTAAATGATGCATATACACATAAATTGACAATATACACATAATTTGATAAGTCATCAAAACTAAAGTGATACCGATAATGACTGCAATTTCAATTGTTACCCTTCTCGATTGAATGGAGCAGGTGTAAGTCTTCAGCGTCACTATGTACCTCTCTCGGCCAAGGATGGGGTTCCCGTCCTTGCCCTTAGGTTTTTATCATGGTTCGAGGTTGACTTCTTTTGGGCTCCACCGCCCACACTCTTAGAGTAGCTAGTTTCTAAGACGGGTGTGTTAACTACAACTAAGTGTGTTCAACCTGGTACGTTATTGTTTCACAAAGACAAGGTATGCTTCTCTTCGTAGAAGGTCGACAAATCTTTTGGACGTATGAAGTTTTTCTCTTCTATCCCTACCTCGGTTTGTGAGATAAAAATATACTTTCATGCTTGTTTCAAGTATTGCTTGGATCAGTCAAGCTCTTAGTGTAGTTTGAATATCACAGTATAGCATGGTTTTTCGTGATGATAGGGGTTAATTCTAATTTGCATCAAAGGTTCGTGCAATATATCACAATAGCGTTGATTTGTAGATTCTTTCCGATAGGGAAATATTTAACGATAGGAGATTTTTGTCGTTGCATCGATTCCTTTTTGGTTTCCTTACTTACAATAATCAAAATTTGTCGCTAGATCGGGAGGTTTGGAGGAAGAGTCTATTGATGGGAGGTAAGACATAAATTTCTTCTTCCTATTGCGACTTCATTGCGATATGGCTCTGGATCAAATACTATTTGATCATGGTGTTATGTAGTAATTAGTAGTCAATTTCCACGTACGGCCTCATTTGTTCTATATATGAAAAAAAATTGTGTTTGATTGGTGATGATGGATTCCAAATGTGATGATACTAATATCCGATACGGTGATGCGAGGTAGCCAACAACAATTCATACAACAAATTCATCAATCAAGCATCAAATTACACATCATTCATAACATCATAAACACATCAAAAACTCAATTTTTCATATAAACATGGGTAAAAAATTATGGAACCTAATCTCTACCATACGCATCATCATACAAACCCTTATAGTGTAAGAACCCCACTCATACCTTGGATTGAAGGTTGCTTTAAACTTCCAATGGGATTGCTCCAACTCTCTGCTATTCTCTGTTTCTACATTCTTCCAAAATTTTCCCACAAAACTAATTTTTTTTCCTAATTTCTCTTATTTTATTATTCTCACTAATTTTCAATTCTACTAACGGGCTTAACCTCACACCCCCACTAATACTACTACTAACATCATAATAGGCTCAAATATTCATATTCTCATTATATTATTAATAATATTTAATTAACTTATAACAAAATAACATAATCCTAAATAACTCATTATTTTATCAAATAATTCGCAAACGCACCATAAAATAATTAATTAAATAACTGGGCGTTACAGGTTCGACAATTTTTTATATTATTGCGATACTTCCGTGCACTTGCGGATGCATCAAGTGCCAAAATATCATATCATTGGATTGATCGACTCTCTCTCTCTCTCTCCCTCTCTCTTTCTCTCTCTCTCTCTCTCTCTCTCTCTATATATATATATATATATATATATATATGTTTCTTGTTTTTACAACGAGAACTCATAATAATGTTTCAAGAGATATGATTCCTTACACTTTTTTAGAAATCTTTTTCACATGGGTGGAATACTTTCACTCATTAACAAATAAATTATAAGAGAAAGATGAGTTATTTTTGTGCAAGAGGGTATACTCACTTTTTCATGTTGCTACGCTCTAAAATTAATAAAGACATGATAAATTAAATAATGCATATACACATAAATTGACAATATACACATAATTTGATAAGTCATCAAAACTAAAGTGATACCGATGATGATTGCAATTTCAATTGTTACCCTTCTCGATCGAAAGAAGCAGGTGTAAGTCTTCAGCGTCACTATGCACCTCTCTCGGCCAAGGATGGGGTTCCCGTCCCTGCATTTAGGTTTTTATCATGGTTCGAGGTTGACTTCTCTTGGGCTCCACCGCCCACACTATTAAAGTAGCTAGTTTCCAAGAGGGGTGTGTTAACTACAACTAAGTATGTTCAGCGTGGTACGTTATTGTTTCACAAAGACATGGTATGCTTCTCTTCGTAGAAGGTCGACAAATCTTTTGGATGTATGAAGTTTTTCTCTTCTATCCCTACCTCGGTTTGTGAGATAAAAATATACTTTCATGCTTGTTTCAAGTAATGCTTGGATCAATCAAGCTCTTAGTGTAGTTTGAATATCATAGTATAGCATGTTTTTTCGTGATGATAGGGGTTAATTCTAATTTGCATCAAAGGTTAGTGCAATGTATCGCAATAGCGTTGATTTGTAGATTCTTTCTGATAGAGAATTATATTTAACGATAGGAGATTGTTGTCGCTGCATCGATTCCTTTTTTGTTTCCTTACTTACGATAATCAAAATTTGTCGCTAGATCGAGAGGTTTGGAGGAAGAGTCCCTTGATGGGAGGTAAGACATGAATTTTTTCTTCCTATTGTGACTTCATTGCGATATGGCTTTGGATCAAACACAGTTTGATCATGGTGTTATGTAGTAATCAGAAGTCAATTTCCACGTACGGCCTCATTTGTTCTATATATGAACAAAAATTGTGCTTGATTGGTGATGATTGACTCCAAATGCGATGATACTAATATCTGATACGATGATGCGAGGTAGGCTGTAAGATTAGCAATCCAACGTCCGAGTTAGTTACAAAGTACTAGATGATTCGGGTGAAATTATGAAATAAAAAAATGTATCTTAAATCTCACATGTATTGGTTGTATACGTTAGATAATTTGATTGAGTTTTACATGGTTGGGTTGGATGTTTTGATTTAGCCTGTATTGGGCCTTTATCTAGCCCATAACACCTTAATTATTTGGTTTTTTAAAATTAAAACCAAAAAATTTCCCTACTTGCCCAACCAATTGATGAAAATGAAAAACATGTGAATGTTGATCTTATAACTACAGGATTCTCTAGTGTACACCTGGATGACACAAAAGATAATGATGAAGATTCGGTAGGTAATCATGATTGTGAAGTCCACACTTTTTTATCAATCTTTCCTCCTCAATTTAGTGTGCAAACAAAGTGCATTGTATTCGTGGGCTCAATGTTGAATAGTTGTTAAAAGGGAGAATACTTTTCATTTCAATGCAGTTATTAAACAATATCTTGTAGTTGATTAGTCCATGAAGGCGGCAAATTAATAAAATCAGAATCAACCCTTACCTTTACTACATACGGAGTATTAGAAAAATTAAAGCTTTCATACCGCATGATGAGACAAGTTAGGTGATGTGAAGGGCCCCGATTGTAGGTTCCAACCAACAAAACTTCTCTTATTTGTGTGTTTGGAAACGTGGTGGGGGACCGACACCACGCGTTTCACACCATTTTACGGTGATTTTTAAAGCTCCTATTGGTAGCTTTTGTGAAACGCACGTCCATACCGTGATTTCTCTAGAAACGTGAAAAGCTCAGCCATGACAACCGTTCCTTTGGCCTCCGCTGTTCTACGAAGGTAAACAAGTTTCAACTTCACCTCGTTTCTGTTTCTCTGTTTTTTCTATAAGCCTTGTAATAAACAACTTGTTTTGTTAAATATTGTGCCATGCTCAATTCATTTACAAGGCTTGAAGGCAAGGTGGCTCTGATCACCGGTGGAGCGGGCGGCATCGGCGAAGCCACCGCAAGACTCTTCGCCAACCATGGAGCTAAAGTCGTTATAGCTGACATTGAAGACGACAAAGGTAACTCACTTTGCCAAGAGTTACACAAATCATCAGCTTCTTATGTTCACTGCGACGTGACAAAGGAAAAAGACATAGAAACTGCCGTGAACACAACGGTTTCCAAGTACGGCAAACTCGACATCATGTTAAACAACGCTGGCATAGCCGGTGTAAACAATACCAACATACTTGACTTCAAATTATCTGAATTTCAACAAGTGATCAACATTAACTTGGTTGGTGTCTTTCTCGGAACAAAACACGCTTCAAGAGTAATGATCCCTGCTCGACGAGGTTGCATAATTAACACAGCTAGTATTTGTGGAAGCATAGGTGGTGTGGCGAATCATGCCTACACGAGTTCAAAGCACGCTGTTGTGGGGCTGACGAGAAACACGGCGGTCGAGCTTGGACCGTTCGGTGTTCGGGTGAATTGTGTGTCGCCTTATATTGTTCTCACTCCGATGGCTACGAAATACTTAAAAGTAGATGATGATGGGATTCTAGGGGTTTATTCTAACCTAAAGGGTACTAATCTTTTGCCAAATGATGTGGCTGAAGCTAATCTGTACTTGGGAAGTGATGAATCTAAGTATGTTAGTGGTCACAATCTTATCGTTGATGGAGGATTTACAGTTGTGAACAATGGATTTTGTTCTTTTGCACAATCTGTGTGATTGTACGTACTTTGATATGTCTTTATAATTCTGTGCAATTATTGTTGTTTATGGTGTTTTGTAAGTTGCATCAAGGTTGTTACAACTCAGGCTACAGGCTAATAATCAAATCTTGAGTTAAATATATTTTAACCCTTTTTAAATATTTCAATTTCAATTTTTAATTCTTTTAATATTTTTTTCTTAAAAATAACAATTCATCTGCTTCGAAATACGAGTATTGTTAAATGAACTTACACCAATTAAATTGTATAACCGATGTGAAATCCAATAATGTCTTATCTGTTAAAACGAAGGTTTGAGGTGAAAAGTTAGTGGTTATAAATTTGGCTTAACTGCGTGACCGAGGTGAAAAATTGGGTTATCACTCCGACAATATTGTCTGGCAAAGGGGAAAATCAGTTTTAACAGTTCGACCAGTCTCTGGAAGTAATATATGGCATACTTACATTAACATCATTGTTGACCTAGTGACTCCAAACATATATAAGAGGGGAGTGTTGATTATAAATCGAAACTAATTCAATTAACAACCAGAGCATTTCAGCGGAAATAAAGAAGGAAGGTGGAGATAAAAAGAGATACAACGCGAAAATAACATAAATAAATAAAGAGTTAAGGGATATAGAGAATGCCTTTGAAATTTCTCCTAATTTATATGTCGAACAACCGAGATTCGGACCGCACTTTCAAGGATATATATATTAATGAGCAGCGATATCATATGCCAGTCCAAAATTTGAGAGAGCGCTTTGCAACTACAGATGACATGGAGGCAAACTTTTGAGAGTAGGATCAAGTTTTAGTCCACATAAGAAATATAAGGACGACCTGGACAAGATAAAACCAATCATAGGATACCATGGATGATGTACACAACTACTTCAACTTTAGCAACATGTGATTTAAGAGTTTTAGAAATTTCTCAACTTTTATTTTAGCTATTTTTCTTTTTGTAATTCAATTTAATCAAGAGTAATAATTAGTCTGATAAATGCTCTTCCCCTTTAGTACTATTCTCTATGCTTTACTTAATGAACAATTTTATGGCTTTTGTTTATTTCCGTTAATGATTTGCTATCTTACCAATAAAAGTATAAAAGACAAAAAGAAACAAGACACCAAAAAAGAATGAATAAAAAGAGTTGATCATCATAAAAGTTTCTGATGCAGATTGACATTTGATAAAGAAAAAGGATAGCCAACTGAATTGTACTCGATCTCCATATACCTCGACTAGTGAGGATTAAGCCAAAAAAATCCATTGCTTACGTTTCCTGCTTATGAAAGTATCTGTACATTTGTTATTTTCTAGAATTTGCTCAATTTCTGATTTAGTCTATTCGTTTGATAAATTACATATTGAGACCCTTGTTTATGGAAACTCAGAGCTTTTTCAAACCAACATGTATGAAATAAATATATATGTTGTTTAACCATATAGATCCTGAGCGCTTCTTTCACTAACATAGCTTAATTTATATCCATTTGACTTGAAAGATTAAATCTTCCCACCGTCTTTTGAGTTAGGTAGAATGTTTAGTTTCCATGCATGATTAAAAAATATTAGTTTGGGATCGGTCTTCGAAGTTAGCAACGTTTAAGTTTGAAATTGGGCAATTAGAGAAAAATGGTCAATAAAAAAATATAGAAGATACAAAATAAAGAAGTTAAAATGACTATATATACATATATATATATATGAAAAATGAAAAGGACCAATAAAAATTGCATTCTCTAATATTGATTGGCCAGGTAAATATAATCATCAAAGGAATATCGTAACATAAAGAAACTAGGTACCTAACTCCAAAATTTTAAGCCTACTAAATCAAAATATCATACAGTGACATAAACCTCATTACAAATTTGAAAAGACCTCTAAAGTATGTGTTTAGTCTGACTTTGTTAGAAATTTTACAAAATTATGGAAAAATGATTTTGTAGGTTGATTGTGTGATTACCCTGTAATACGAGTGAACAAAGGTAAGATGAGAGATAGGTTGAGTACATGTGGTGTTGGAAGAACTTTTTGGAATTATCTAGATTGAAGCAAGGAACGAAAGTGATGATCAGAAAAAGAAAAAATAGAATGATGATGTTCATTGGTAAGGGTATTAAAAATTCTAGTAACACATGCTCGATGTCTTACTGGATGTTATGACATCCACGATTACACACACATATAATTATAACAGACCAGCATAAAAACAATAAAGAACACACAGAATTGTTTACCCAGTTCGGTTCAAACAACCTACTCTGGGGGCTACCAAGCTAGGGAGAGAATCCAATATAAGAAGAACTAATTCGTAGTTAAACTCCCCCGTTTAAAACTCCTCACTTAAAACCTACCTAATGCAATCCCAATCTATTCCTAGACTTGAGTATCTCCACTCACTCCCCCTCAATCACAGCAGTGATTACAAATAAACATAAACAACTACAGAGAGAAGACACTCTTCAAAAACACACCTTGATCAGGTTAAAAGCTTCAATCAAGAGACACACACTCGTGCTTAAAAGCTTTGAGTGACAATAAACACACACAACCTATTCCAACGCAATCATCAAGGACAAATGCTTGGATCACAAGAGACAGCTACAAAACTACAGTTCTTCACAATACACAAAATCTTATGTCTGCGTTCCAAATTAGGATTGCAGTCTTTTATATGCAGCTCTTGGGCCTTGGGCTTTTTTAGAAACAAATTAGGGTTAACCAAGTTAACCTAATTTACACGCCATCTGGTTGTTTTCAAAATGTGATGTCAGCATGATCTTCTGGACGAAATATTCAGCACACAATAAAAGGTTTCCTAAACTGATAATTGAGAGAAATTAGGAAACACATTTAATAAACAATAACAGCTCCTGCTGTCACACACGAATGTCACGACATCGGTCATGACATTCACTATAGAACCTGTATTAGATTCACACATATGCAGCATGCATAACACAATATCAACCAAGTATGTTTTACCACAAATGCAACCAACATGAAAACACCTTCAATCTCCCCCTTTGGAAAATTATTGGCTAAAACAACCTGTCACACCATATCAGAGAAATACTTGCAGCGGACACAATGTAACCAAAACACAATCAAGATCAGCTAATACAATACAGACAACATACATGACCAGTATGCACATAGTGCTTAAACAAATCAGAAAGCAGCCACAAGAGCAGCACAAACACAAACAGATCAACACAAAAATAAGCATATTAAACTTGTTGATCACACACAACCACCATTCTTGTTGTTCTGGGGTGACACATTTACTACTTCTCCCCCTGTTTGGCCACAAAAGTTGCCAAAGCCACCAAAATGTCTTCTCCCCCTATTTTTTCAAACTATGTAGCATCAAGAGCTTTTGTGAAAATGTCAGTTAGCTGAAGTTCAGTGTTCACATGCTCTAGGAAAATTACCTTGTCTTTGACGAGTTCTCTAATAAAGTGGTGTCGGATATCAATATGTTTCGTTCTGCTATGCTGAATTGGATTTTTGGAGATGTTGATAGCACTGAGATTGTCACAATATAAGGTCATGACATTTTGTGGAACATTTTACTCAGTCAGCATTTGTTTCATCCAGACCAAGTGTGAACAGCTGCCACCAACTGCTATGTACTCTGCTTCTATAGTAGATAAGGAGACACAATTTTGTTTCTTGCTGAACCATGATATAAGATTGTTACCTAGGAAGAAACATCCTCCAGATGTGCTTTTTCTTGTCCATGACAGCTTTCCTCCATAAGAGCTTCTTTACAAGCTGGCTGTGATGCCCTTGATTTAATTAAGATCTCAAGAATATCAATGTGGCCCTCCCTCACTACCGTAGTAGTTGCAAAGCCTCTGAAGAGCTTTTGATTTACATCAGCTCCCACAATCGGTAAATCCATTCTACCGCGAGTTAACATGTTTTTCGTATCGACCAAAACTCCCTCCATGATCGGATCGTTAAGCTCTTTCCGATGGTGAAGAAGGTTAGTCATGATTATGGTTCCATTGCCAACATTTTCTTGAACAATATTCATGAAGGTTTTCATAAATCCAATGAGGGTTTTCATAAGCAGATCTAAATCTTCAACAAAGGTAACCTCAGTTCTAATGGTTGTATATACATCACTGAATTCAGGGCCAATATAACCACTTCCAACAATTGCTATCCAATCAGAAACTGAACCAGTGGTAATGATGATGTCTTTGGCAGTTACTGCATTGTTAGAAGAGCTAACTTTCACCTTTTGAAGACCCAAAATAGTTCCAAAACCCGTCAGTATATCCATTCCAAGTGCTTCCATTGAGCTGGTCTAGTTATTGCAAACTTTCGAAGCAAGATTGTTAGCATAGTCAACAACTACTTATCTATCATACCCAGCATTAGAAACCTGTAAACCAAGCGATTTCAAGTGATGACTATTCCTCAACTCTCGCTTACGACCACTTACAGCCAAAAGAGCTTTAGAAGGGACACAACATCTGTTCAAGCATGTCCCTCTTACCACATCTCCCTCAACAATTGTTGTTTTCAAACCCTTGAAATTGGAATGAACATGTGTACCTTCGTTAAAAATTCCCAGAGGAGCCACACTAGGAACTTCACCAGTCACAAGACACAAGGTGAAACAATAACACAATTAAAAACAACAATCTTCTCCGTCGATTCTTCCTGTTTCTTTTCTTCATCTTCATTTTCTGGCTGATCAACTATGAAAGAAACTTTGGGCGAGTTGATAAATTCTTTTTGGCCAAACCATTCTATGACATGAACCCATCTTGAACTACCAAGCCAGTTGGAGATTAGAGACTCTCCAATACAAACAAACAAATTGATTCCATCTTTAAGGGAAGGAATACCAACTTCAAGATTTCTTGTCCAATTCACGAGCCTAGTTTGATAAACTCTAGAGCTACACAACACAAAATTAATATCACCAACCCCTAACTTAGATAAGATGCTCCAATTTATGAGAAATTTTATTATGCTTTCCTTAATAGTGCCTATGATGTCTAAGCTCAAAATAAGTGGCGAACAATCTCGATCTGGATTCGCAAAGATGAGAGCATAAAAGTTGACTGTGTTGACTGATGTAAGATTGTTAACTAAAGGGTGGAGGGGTTGCTTAGAATATGGCGGTGAGAACCCCAAATGAGGCAGTTGTCGAGCAAAGTAAAAAGATCGGGTGGCATTAAGAGTTACCTTGACGGTGGCTATTGATTCACCATACATTGACGTCACAGTCGAGATTCTATCAGGCGGTTCCGGTGGGGGTATCTCTTCATCAGCTAGAGCAATAAGGTTGTCGAAATCTTGGCGTGTTGCTTCAAAGGAAATGGGTTGTTAATGCGGTAGCTCTGTTTCTCCATCATTTAGATTGGGTTGCTGCATTTGTTTTCTGAACAGATCTGGTGATTCTTGAATAATACAACTTTGCTCTTTCAAGAATGACGATTCTTAAACCATTTCTTCTTCATTCTCCTCAACAGAATCCTTGGTTGAATAAAAGGAATCCGTTGATTCATATGATGGTTCCTCTTCTTCATCATCTAGCAGTAAAATGAGTCTCCATTTCGGCTTGAAACGCCATAATAGTGTTGTTGTAAATGTATCCCAACTATATCTGCGATGAACACGAGACCACCATATCCACCATGTGAAAGCAGAGCCTCTCAATGCTCCAACAGCTTTTAAAACCTTCAATGACTTGGGTGTTTCATATTCCTTGAAAAATTTCTCCAAACATAGAATCCACCAATAGGCATCTTCTTCCCCATCAAACAATAATATCGTCATAAATTTTAAGCGGAAGTGAGATCGAAAATGAAAGCACCAATTGATTGGATGCTAAATAAGAACCCTAACAAAACTACTAAAAGCTTGAAAATATAAACTATGAAGATAAAATAAAAGGAATAAAGATAAATTTCATTTCATTTCTTTGATACTCTAAAATGTGTCAAAGACACTACATATATAATGCTTCTAATGGATAAATAATTAAAAGCCCAAAAGCTATTAAAAGCTCAAAATGTCTTAAGAATATTCTAGATAACATTATAATATAAAACTAATAAAACTAATAATAATTGATTCTATTAAACTCTCTATCAATTCGCGTCGTAATTGTTGTTGTTGTTGTGTAAGAATTGAGAGGGAGAGAGCATGAGTATGAGAGAGTGTCGCACAAGAGAAACCGAAAAAGATTGAGCCAATCCGCGTGAGAAAAAATACTTCTCCGAAGAAGCGCTTCTGGACAAGTCGTGTTTGCTTTCATGAAGGAGCTTTTCCGTGCATTTTAACGTTACTGCATAAATCTTCATTTTTCTTTCTATTTACAACATACATAATTTGGGAATTGATAAAGGTATGGACAATTTTTTTATAATTTTTCTTAATTAGTTTTCAAATTTTATATCTATTATTGAAAGAAAAAAATACACCCATAGCGTAAAATAATTTTACACCGATCATGTTAAATGTCAGGTCACATTGATATTTTTTAAAAAATTATGTGATAAGAATTATTGATGAATCTCAATAGAATGACAGTGTAAAATTATTTTACACTATCAGTGCACTACCTTTAACCTCTTATTGAAATACAATTGAAGAATTACATACCAAATTATATTATATGTAAGTAAATATTTTTAATATTTACAAAAATAGAAATAAATTATTAAATAAATCTATTTTTTTTAATAGCTCAATTATATTTATTATAATAAAATAAACTTAAATAATTTTATCTTAATTTATTTTTTATCAATTAAAATATTAATTTTATCATTCTATAATATAAATATATATATATATATATATATATATATATATATATATATATATATATATATATATATATATATATATATATATATATATATAAAAAGTATACCTTTTATTTTATAAAAAAAATTAAGATTGAAATTAAAATTAAAAACTAATTAAAAAACACTATAAAAATAATAAAAAATAAGGATTAAAATTTCAATCTAATTTTGTAAATATCAATGATTATGAAATATATAAAATTAAACATTATCTCAATCCACCCATGATATTCTTAAAAAAAATACTAAACATAGAAGTATATTAATTTTATTTTTCAAAACTATCATACCATTTATTAAAACATAAATTAAAGAATTACATTAAATTTAAAATACTAGCTTTTATTAAATTAAAAAAATTATTATTATTTTTAGAAAATATTTAAATTTATTAAATTTTTTGCAAAAAAACATTTAAATTAAAAGAAAAATATTTTACATTATTTTTTAACTCAAAAAATAATAAAATATAATACAAAAGAAAATCCGCAGCAAAATTCGCAGAAATGTTTCCTGCGGAATTACCCGCGGATTATTTATTGTAGTTTGGTTTTTTATTCAAAATATATATTGTGCAGCAAAATCCGCAGGTATTCCTGCGGAATTTTATGCAAAACTTTTATCCGCAGATAAATTTATATTATATAAGAAATTCCCAGGAAAATCCGCAGGTATACTTGCGGAATTTTTTCCGCAGGAAATTCCACAGGTAAATCGTGTATTTCTGGTAGTATTTAGTGGATTTTCTAAAGCTCTGATAATCTAAATTCTCAAAACACCTATTAAAATAGGCAGAATACTCACTTCGTTTTGATATGCAACGATAAATAAATTTATGTCTTCAACAATTTTAATTCTCCCAACCTTTTCTTTTTTCCAAGCATAGAAAGTAAAGAAAATTTAATTTCACATTTCTTTTCGCATAAATGAGCAAATAAAAAACAAAAACAAAAAATTGACTGATAAAATTTGATTTACAATTTCTATTTCTATTTGTTATTATATGAAAAGAGTATGAACAGATTTAGGATAATATATAGCAGACGAAAAAGTATAAAAATCAATTGAGCATGGAAAAGGCTGCACGTGAGGTGTTATAATCTTAGCCCTTTGTTCTCACTCTCACATAGCACTTCCCTTTCTCATTATATCACATCCCTGTTTTATATATATATATATATATATATATATATATATATATATATATATATATATATATATATATATATAAAAGGTTTTTTGGTAAAAAATTTCAAAATATATTGATTGTAAAACAATTTTTAATTTTCGTAAAAATACAATTTTTTATATAAAACTAGTTTACAACTACAAATTGATTTTAAACCAATTTATATATACAAACCGGTTTAAACTAATTTATAATTGAATTGAAACTGTTTTAATAGTTAACTGACTTGTTATTAATGTGGTTATTAAAAACTGAACTGAACCATTTATATGGTTCGGTTCAGTGCAGTTCATGAACCACGAACATCCCTAATTGAAATAAAGAGCTTAGAAACGCCTAGTGTTACTTTGAATTTGCTTAAGGAATTAGGGAATTATCATTTAAATTAGTGAGTCGTACATCAAGATATTAGTGCAGTGGTCTTGTTATTTCGCCGTATAATTGTCGCATAGTTGTTATTCAAACGATACATGTAACACCCCAAATATTATAATTGTTATTTAATTATTTTGTTGTGAATTATTTGACGAAAATAGATGATTTGACGATGCCATAATAGGGGTCTAAGGGTTAATTAAGTAAAAAGGGAACAGGGAAAAAAAAGAATCGTATCATTTGAATATTGCTCAGAGAGAATTAGAAATGAAAAAGCGATGAAACGAGAAGAGGCTAGGGCTTGAAGATTCAATCGCTAAAGTTTAGGAACCGTCAATCTAAGGTAAGGGTGGGGTTCCAACTTTCTAAGGGGTTGTATAATAATTTGTATGTAGGGTTGATTGTCATTGTTGTATGATGTTGTTCTTGATATTGCTTGATGAATGTGTGAACCTAATTTTTGAATTGTCGACATAATTGTGTTTGATTTGATAAATTGGTTGTGTAAAGTGTGTATAAATGTTGCGTAATATGTGTATGTAAATGTTGGAACTTCAAAATATAATTTTTGGATACAATTTGGGGTTTTGGGGTTGAGAGGGAAGGATTTTCGTAATGCAGAAAAATTCATTTTTTTGGGACTGGCTCATGTGTAACAAGTTACCTGTTTGAGGGTAACCGGTTACCCTATGTGAAAATGGCGTAGGGAGGCAATTTTTCAAAGGTGTAACCGATTATCGTTCTGGTGGTAACCGGTTACCATAAAAAACAGAAGTGTAGTGTTTTTGGGTTACAGGGGTGTAACTGGTTACTAGTAAATGGGTTACAGGGGTATAACTAGTTACTAGTAAATGGGTAACCCGTTACCACTATTTTGAACATTTTGTTTCTTCAAAACTTTAAAGATCCGTAACTTTTGACTCGGGTGTCCATTTGACGCGCCGTTTTGAAAACATGAGATTAATTTTTATCGGGAACTAACAGTTTTTCGTGCCAGACTATGTGTATTATGCTGATATGTGTGCATGCTTTTATGTGTGTTAATGTTGTGTGTTGTGGTTGAGTTGTATGGACTGTATGTTGTATGTATGAATAACATGTGGCCTATATTGGCATGTCGCATTGATGGATGTGGATATCAATTTGTTGTGTTTGTTGCATGGTTGAGTTACGTGCATTATATGTTATGGCCTTTATTCCTGTTGTTGGCTCCGATCTTGGATGACGTTGATCTGGAGTGAGGTGATCCAAATTGTTCACGATTGTTGGCTTCGATCCTATATGTCCTGGATATGGAGTGAGGTGAACCAAATTGTTCACAATTGTTGGCCCTGGTCCTAGATGGCATGGATTCAAGAGTGATATTGGTACCACATGCATTGAGTCTGTTAGTCGGTCTTATTGCATTACATTATTGTTGACATTGATGAATAAACAGTGTGATTGATGTGTGAATCATGTGATAATTATTATTGGATGGTGTGTATGTGTGAGATACATAATGTATGACTATGCATGATCATATTACTATATGCCTATTATTATACATTTTTTTATATTATTGTGATATCTCACCCTATTTTTGAAATGATGCTTTATACAATAACGTGTAAATAGTCAGGAGTATTTCGAGGCTGCGGAGTTTGGAAGAGGTTTCTCTTTATTTCTTTTCGAGTCGGCGTCGTTGCTCTGATACATATCACTTGGGGGATGAACGCTTAGTCTATTTTGATGTTGTTTTTGATGATTTGTTTGGAGTCGTATGAAATCTCTATTATTTGAATAAATATCGTTTATTTGTTGAATGCAAATGTTTCCTTGTATTAACTATGATTATTTTCGCTGCATAATAAAGTAACTTTGAGGATTTATGAAGTTGTTTTGGTTCATCCGAAAATGTTTTATGTATCTATAAACAATTGAGCAGGTTTGATATGTTTGAGAAATGTGTCATCCTAGTTGTATGTTTTATTTTTCGTTTATTTTTTTGAAAATTTTACTCTTATTTTATATTAATATTTGTCGGGGAATTAGGGTGTTACATTAATGGTATCAGAGCAGGTCGGTCCGTCCGGGCAAGTTATCGAGTCAGTAGTGTGGTTTGACATTGGAATATTATTGTTGTGTTTCTTTTAACCGTGTTTTCTGTGATGGTATGAAACATAGAAATGGATGGAAGAACGATGTTGCTATTGGTGCTGCTTTGCAGGTTGTTGCTCAAGTTGTGCAACAACATTCCAATGTTGGCGGGAATGATAGGTCCCGTACATTGGAAACATTTTAGAGGAATCATCCTCCTACTTTCAAGGGTAAGTATGATCCTGACGGAGCGGGAGCTTGGCTTAAGGAGATTGAAAGGATCTTTTGAGTCATGGACTATTCTAAGACACAGAAGGTGCATTTTGGTACACATATCCTGGCAGGAGAAGCTGATGGCTGGTGGATTAGTACTCGTCAGAGGTTGAGAGTGGTGGGTGAGGTTGTTACTTGGGCTGTGTTCAGCAGAAAATTTCTGAGGAAGTATTTTCCAGAAGATGTGCGCGGAAAGAAAGAGATTGAATTCATAGAGTTGAAACAAACAAGGGAATTTATCTGTAACTAAGTATGTTGCTAGTTTTGTAAATTGGTAAAGTTTTTCGCACGATAGTGAGGCTACTGCTGAATTCTCAAAGTGTATCAAGTTTGAGAATGGGTTTTGTCCGGGAATCAGGTGAGTATTTGGATATAGAAGATTCGTAGATTTCCAAAGTTAGTGAATAGTTGTGAATTCATGAAGAGGATAGTAAATCACATTACAAGATTATGAGAGAGAGGAGAGGAAAACCACAATAGAACTGTGGGAAGCCTTACGGTGCTCCAATTGGCAAGGGAAAACAACATGTTGTTGAAGGTAATAGGCCAAGAGGGGGAGGTGCTGCTGCTAAACTTAGATGTTTTAAATGCGGTGAGCGGGGATATTGGATCAGTGATTGTACAGGCGATTTGGAAAAGTGTTTCCATTGCGGAAAAGGTGGGCATGTGATAGCGAACTCCAAACACAAGGTAGTGACATGTTTCCATTGTGGTGAAGAGGGGCATATCAGTACTCATTGTCAGAAGCCAAGGAAAGCTCAATCCGGTGGGAAGGTGTTTTCTTAAGCAGGGAGTTATACATCTAGTGAAGATAGGTTGATCAAAGGTATATGTTCCATTAATAATACTCCTTTCAGTACTATTATTGATATTGGTGCTACACATTCCTTGATTACTGCTAATTGTATGAAAATGTAGAATCTTGTATTATCTTCTATGAATGGAGAGATGGTTATCAATTCTCCAGCTAAGGGATCAATTACTACCTCTTTAGTGTGCTTGAAGTGTCCTTTGTCACTCTTTGACAAAGATTTTGCTGTGGATTTAATTTGTTTACCGTTGAGTGGTCTGAATGTGATCTTAGGGATGAACTGGTTGGAGTTCAATTATGTCCATATAACCTGCTACAACAAGTCTGTTCGGTTTCTTTCTCCTGATGAGGATGAGGAGGCTTGTTTATTGACTGCTAAATAAATGACTAAGTTGATGTAAGACGAAGCTCAAGTGTTTTTGTTGATTGCAACTTTTTTGGTTGAGAATCAAGCTACGATTCATGAATTATAGGTGGTACGTGACTTTCCTAAAGTATTTCCCGATGATATGTCTAAGGTGCCGCCAGAAAGATAAGTGGAGTTCTCTATGGATCTTGTTCCTGGTACCAGACACGTTTCTATGGCACCGTACAGGATGTCAGCATCCAAGTTAGTAGAGTTGAAGAAGCAATTAGTAGACTTGTTTGAAAATAAATTCGTGAGACCAAGTGTTTTGCCTTGGGGAGCTCCGGTGTTGTTGGTGAAAAAGAAAGACGGTAATATGAGATTATGTGTAAACTATTGACATCTGAATAAAGTGACGATAAAAAACAAGTATTCACTTCCAAAAATAGATGACTTGATGGATCAATTGGTGGGTGCACAAGTATTTAGCAAGATTAATTTGAGATCGGGCTATCATCAAATTCGAGTTAAAGACAATGATATTCAGAAGACGGATTTCAGGACTCGATATGGGCATTATGAGTATTTAGTGATGCCATTCGGCATTTCTAATGCACCAGGTGTATTTATGGAGTGTATGAATATAATCTTTCATACGTATCTGGATAAGTTTGTGCTAGTCTTTATTGATAACATCTTGATCTATTCTAAATCGGAGGAAGAGCATGTTGTGTATTTGCGAATTGTTTTGCAAGTGTTGAAAGAGAAGAAATTATATGCAAAGTTGTCGAAGTGTGAGTTTTCTCGGTCATGTTATTTCAGGTGATGGTATTGTTGTGGATCCATCCAAGGTAGATGCAGTGTTGCAGTAGGAGGCTTCAAAATCAGTGACAAAGATAAAAAGCTTTTTGGGCTTGGCTGGTTACTACAGAATGTTTATCGAAGGTTTTTCTAAGTTAGCAGTTTTGTTAACTCAGCTAACTTGTAAAGACAAAGCGTTTTTATGGGATGTTTAGTGCAAGGAAAGTTTTACAAAGCTTAAGAAGAAGTTGACGACGACTGCGATTTTGATATTACCTAACCCGAAAGAATATTTTATTGTGTATTGTGATGCATCTAAATTGGGTTTAGGTGGTGTGCTTATGCAAAATGATAAAGTAGTAGCTAATGCGTCGAGGCAATTAAGGATTCATGAACGGAATTATCCTACTCATGATTTAGAGATATCTGCAGTTGTGTTTATACTAAATGACATTTATATGGTACAAGCAACACATGTTCATACTGATATCTTAATAACATATCTAATATCGATATAGATGTTCTGACATCTATTATGACATCTGAACAGACTTTTAAAATTGTGTGATTATGCAGAAAATAAATATGCAGAAACATAAATAACACATACGGAATTTTTTACCCAGCTCGGTGCAACATCGCCTACTTTGGGGCTACCAAGCCAAGAAATAAGTCCACTATAGTATTAGTTCAAAGCCTAAACAAGTCTCATTCTTACAACTTTCTATCCTAATCACTATCATATGCTACCTTAAGACCTTCCTATATATGAGAAATCCCATCTCACTTCTTGTCATCCAATTTTGGCCACATGTACAGTTGGAGATACAAAAGATTATTCCATATTAAATTATCCTGACATTTGAAATAAACTGAAATATATCCAAGAGAATTATCTCAGAATTAAATCAAATCTCATAAGATTTTAAAATAGCATGTGTTAATGTTCTGTTATAACATGTCACAACATCTGTCAAAACATCTTAATTGAGTAACATGTTAGAACATATTTCCATAACATCAATATTAAACAAAGTTTTAGCAAAATTGTGCCAATCCTTAAACCATGATACTTACAAAATAGTGAAACGATATCCTCTTGATAGAACGTCAAACACTTTACATACCATCAAGCTGGAAAGACAAGTCTATCTCATCCAACACAATCCCGTCTACTATCAATAAGAGATTAAGGGTGATCAGTTCCTTAATTTGTCAATAGGTAGCCGACAATCATGATGAGGAATAAACCATCATTACTAAGCCTTCCTTTAGAACTTGTACTCAAAGTCACCTAAAGCACCATGGTTCAATAATCTCCATTGAGGTTTACAAATGCTTCCACAATTTCCTTCTTATTATATCTTGTCGATGAAAAACCATCGCCCAAACACATTACATGGTCTATAACTCATTACATGGTCTATATCACACTCATTACAAATATGATTCTAATCCCACTTGAATTTATTTTCCCTTTATCGTTACCCCTCTTTTCCTGAAAGTTACCGTCACTCTTAGTAACCGACATAAGTTGCATCTCCATGTGCTTCCTCCAACAACTTCACATTATTCCTAATACCAAACATCTCATTCCCTAAACGCATTCATTAACAACATATCGTACTTGACCTCGTCTCAAACAAACTACAATAGTTTCCATCTAAGCCCATAAAGTTTCTAGTCTCCGTAGCTGACTTCGGAGCCTTCTGTCGCCCTCGGTTTTTTTATATCTCGTGAGATACGAACTGACTCTTCTTTTATTTGTGAGTTTTGAAAATCAGAGAGTCGCCACCGACTTTTATTTTATCCAATTAAGGAAAGGTTTATAAAAGAAACAGAAAAAGACCTTTAAGAGATTTTGGGTTCGGGGGTAGGTTATACAAAGGGAAGGTATTAGCACCCCTTTGTATCCATGGTTATCCATGGGCTCTTAATTGCTTATCTCACTTGTTTGAATCATTTGTCTTGCTTTGAAATGCTTGTATGTGGTTTTAAAATACCTTTGTAATTTAACTTTGTAATGATCCTTGTGTGGACGTATACAAAGTGTTTTATCTTTCGAAAGATGTTTTTGAAAAAAAAAAATCTTTAACTTCGTAATGATCCTTGTTTGGATATATACAAAATGTTGTATTTTTTTCGAATGTTTTGTTTTGAAAAACACAGTGATATGCAAAACATTTGTTGTTTTGATTTGAGCAAGCAATTAGGAGATCTACCCTAAATTTATAAGGTCCTTTCCCATTTCTTTTAGAAAATTCTCCTTTGATCGGATGTAAACAAAAGTTTAGATTTGTATTTGAAACAGTATAATTGATTTTGAAAAGAGTAACAGAGGGATTACCCTAAGAGGTGCAAGTGTGATCGTGTTTTGATTCAGATATTTTTATCTTTGAAGTTAGTGACCTAACGCTTCAGTTATTATTCTTGACATACACGCAGTTTTATGTGTACGAAAATTAAAGTATGGGAATGTAAAATGCGGAAAATAAATCTACGCTATTACATCGATTGTGCGGGAAATGTAAACTACGCTATTTACATGATTTTGACAACCTATACACTTATCTATGATTTTAAATTGCAATAAGATAAAAGGAAATATTTTTGGATTTTTGGATGATTGATTTTAATTAGAATTAATGCATGATTAATTTAATTAAATGAGATAAAAAGAAATAAAATTTAAACCTAAAAAATTAAGTTTAAAATATGTTCATATTGCTTGTTAATTAATTTTAAAATAAAACTAATTTTTTTGGATTTTTTGAGATTGTTTTGGAAATTTATTAAGTTAATTAATATATAATTATACAAATAATTATACAAATAATTTACACTTAGAGAGAAAAAATATTCTAAATATGTACAAAATTAGTCTATAATATATAAACTTAATTTAAATAAAAAGAAAATATTTTTTCCTGATTTTTTTTGATAGGTTGAAATAATTAAAAAGCAAATATATAAATATATACTAATTAATTAAACAAAATATTTTAATTATAAAGAAAAATAAAATATTTTTGTATCAAAAAATAATATATTATTTTATAAACCTAAAAATATTTTTTGTGTATTTTTCTGATTTTTGAAACTATTTTAAATTAATTTTGCAAAGAAAATAAAATAAAATGGAAAATATATAATTTGTGATCCTGTGTGGTTGATGAAAGAGTCTATGACATGGTCTGTGTGTTTTGGTGCGTTGGATGAGTGGATGGCATGATCTGATGGTGGCCAGCGTAAGGGAACATGGCGCGTGTGACACCTGCAAAACACTGGATCACAACATATTTAAATTAAAACGTGCGCGCGCTTTAGCCAATCAGGGGAAGACACCTCATCGTCTTCTTCCTCTCGCCACTACTTTTAACAGCGTTTTTCCCAAACAAGCGCTGTAATAAGTGAGCTTCATCCCTGCAAAATAGCGAATAGGGGTAAACCTGTATAAAAATTTTTCGCGACATGTTCATTCCACTTGCTATGATTCACTGAGTTCAAATATGCATCTGATGGAGGTATTTATAGAGTGAAAAGAAGGATAGAGACGTTGGGGAATGAAGTGATTCCGTACAAAAAAGGAAAATTTGAGGGGTAGTAGGATTTGAAAGAAAGTGTATGGTAGGGTTTGAAAAGAGAGATGTATAGAATAAAGTTAAGATTTGATTTTGAAAGAAAGAGATTTGAAAAGAAAGGAAAAGATTTTGAAAATAATAGAATATAGTACAAAAATTAGTGGGAAACAAAAAACTAATAATAATTTACTCGTTACCAGTACAGTCTGAATCCCTGGACTCTGCGCCTGCAAAATTTAGTTCTGTACCAATTGCGTCAGTACTATTTATCTGCAAATAAATCTCAAATAAACAGCGTGTGTGAAGTAATAAACAGTAATTGGTGTTTGTGTAAGAATAAATTCAACAGCGAACCAAAATACCGTATAAGAAAAATTCTAAAAACCGAGCATTCATAAAATCAGGATATTTATGGAATAAAATCCAAGATTACATGAAACTCCCAATTTTTAGACAGGAGTCTGTTGTCTTCTTCTTGAAAAAGATGCGGGCAAATTTTGGGGTATAACACCTTCCAACCTAGAACTGCACCTACATTGGATGGACTCACAAATACTATCACCCGAAAAATATCTCATCTGCTTCGAACAATGCAGCAAACGAGTTCCTAAAACTCAAGTTATGAATTTTACACATTTTCGAGATTAAGGCAGCATTCGCCCAGCGAGCTTCCTCATACGCCCGACGAACCAAGTCAGTAGCCAAACTCTCAAATTCCTCAAGTCCTTCACCCAGCAAGCTCCTCTTTCGCCCAACAAACACACGCTTGCTTGAGGGTCACCCGACCAACACATGGGCGAATCATGCCAGTAGCCTCTATCTCCTCTCGTCCTGGACAAGTCCATTCGCCCAATGGCCCAATCGATTCGCCCGGCGAATCAACGCAAACAGGGAAATTCTCTTGCGATTTTTCTGCATAAAACCCCGTCCAAATTCTTGCGATTTCATCACATTACAAGTCCTAAATCATCATCTAAAATCATCATTTCATCGCATAATCACAACTCAATGTAGTATACATTAGGGGTATCATTCTATTGCAAATTCATACCTCTAATTCATCAATATCCTTCACATCATCAATAATTCATCATAACCCAAAAACTCCAAAACCAATTCTACAAATCTGAAAGTAACCTGACCTCAATCCGGCTATACTAAAGACATACTCATTTACCAGTTAGTACATCAAATCGTCAATCCTTTGAAGTGGATACTCAATCTTAATAGTCACCTTATTTAACTACCTGGGGTCCACACATAATCCCGTACATTCATATTTCTTCTTAACTAACAACACATGAGCACCCCACGAGTAAACACTCGGTCGAACAAACTTCTTCTCAAGAAATTATTCTAGTTGTTTCTTCAAATCAACCAATTATGATGCTGACATTCTGTAAGGAGCCATTGGCACCGGACTCGTACCTGGTACTAACTCTATGACAACTCTACTTCACGGTCTGGAGGTATTACCAATGTCATTTGGAAATCCATCTTGGAAATTCACACACAACGTGCAACTCACTACTACTCCTTTACTTAGTATCCAACATAGCAACACTATGAACAACATCACTTCATCCTTCACAAATTCGTCTACTTTCTCAACCGATAAAAAGATCAATCTTCCACTATCACCAAACTCAAATCCACACACTAGAGGTAAGCCGCAAATATTTTTAGGGAAAACATTAAGGAATACACATCCCTGGCATATCACTAGCCGTCACCTTGCTCTCTACCCTCGGAGAAGTAAAGATCAACAATGCATGATTGTTCCCAACTTGACATGTAGACAAGAGTCACAATTTTGTACTTTCTTTGTATTCAAAAACACTTTCGGCTCAACAACACTTGCACTCTTGCAACAACGGCACAACGAACCAACACTTCACAACAGAAACATCTCAGAGAAGCATAAGTCTCCCCCCACTTATTTCAAACTAACTGCTGTAGACGAATAGTTAGAAAAACACTCACCTACCGATAGTGTTCCACACACATGTTGTATACCAAGGAACAAACAATGTTAGACAACCTGGACGGACGGACGGACCTGCTCTGATACCACCAATGTAACACCCTTCTACCTAATATATATTTCGCGAGTAATTTTAAATCAATTTATTAAAATACAAGCATCAACAAGAGTTTCACATCGTCATAAAACATCATATATATATATATATATATATATATATATATCATCCTGCCCCTTAACACGGGTTCTCTACATAATAACAATTAAACTTTCTTTTGAAACATCAGATGTTACATATCAAACAATTAAAGTATTCAAATCATATGATCCCAATCAGATGTTACATATCAAAGCAAGACCATTTATTCAACGGAAAAACTAAACGACTCTGGAGCTATCTGTCATACCCCAATTTTTGACCCTAAGATCATACATCATTTGCATCTCAATCATTAATCAAGATCACAATCTTGAGATTTCATTTTTCGGTGTTATGTTCGCTTCGTCTTTGAGGGGAACTATCAAGCACCTAATTTTCTTTAATTTGTTTTATACTAACCAAAATACAAAAATATGCATTTTGTTTCCCTTGTTTGTGTTTTGTAGGAAAAAGATCGAGCAAAAATCAAAAAGTGCAAGAAAGGGAATTTTTGAAATTTTCAATATGGAAATCGATTTACCCCTGTGGGAAATCGATTTCCTGTGCGCAAAATTCAAAAAAATATAAGGAGGGAAGCTTGACATCATTTTGGCACCTTTTTATTTGATCATTTTATCAATTTTCCACCTCATCAAAATTAACTCATTCATTAAACCCTCTTTAACCTCATTTTACCATTTTTACCATTTAAATTGCCACTTTAATCACCAATTAAACACAAGTTAATCACCAAACACAAAAAGACCAATTTGCCACTACTCTTGCTCCAATTCTATAAATAGAGCCCTCTACTCTCTCATTTCTCAAGCTTTTGATAGCCAAAAAAGTTCTTGCAAATTCATTTCTCAAGCTTTTGATAGCCAAAAAATTGCTTGCAAATTCATTTCTCACCCTTTCCAAAACCCTCACCCAAAGTTCATTTTCATAAGATTAGTAAGGTTCACATTGAATCTTGCTAATTTTGAACTAAGCCTCCTACATTTCACTCTTTTCTTTGATTGTTCATCTCCATACTTGAAGGATCTACACTTTGTGCTTGTTCTTGAAGCTACTTCAACACTTTAATTCAAGAATTGGTAAATTTCTCAATTCTAAGATGTAGATCTTTGTTGCTTGTGTTCAATGCATCTTTGATGCTATATTGGTGCTATTTGATGGTGATTTGATGGAAAATTCGTGCTCCTATGGATATGTGATCATAAGGTGTTTGTATGTTTGCTTAAGTCAAGTTTTATGCCTCCTAATGCTGATTTTTTGAATGCTGCGTGCAGGAAATCGATTTCCCTCTGTAGGAAATTGATTTCCACCTTATTTTTTTTCAAAAATTTGAACTCTGGACTCAGGAAATCGATTTCCTACAGAGGTAAATCGATTTCCTGCTGGCAGAATGTGTTTTTTGCCTTTTTTATGCTTGTTTTGGCTTCCTACTTCCTCCACTTCATTAATATCATTGGATCTAGGATGTTGATAGGTTTGAAATGACCTAATCCATAATATTAGATGAATGATATTAATGATAGTGTGAGTTGATTATCTTTATGCATTTTATCTTCTCCTTCTCCTTTTTTTCTTTTGATCGATGAAAGTCTTAATACTTTGAGAATTCTTATGGATTTTTAGTAAAGACTAGATCGTTACCTATTTTCTTTTCGTGCGGTATTGCTTTCGGAAGGCGATCTACATATCGTTCTTCTCGCATGCATTAGCACATAAAGTTTTGACCGGCCTCGTTGTAGGGTGATTTCTACATAAATCACTTGGCGATCTGCTTAACATAGCGCAATATTTCGTGTCCCGAATAAAAAAAGATCAAACATGGAAGAGAATTGTATGCGGTTGATTTAAGACTTGTGGAGGTTTTTATCGTGTAGTCGCTATGATTCTATCAAGCTTCTGATAAACCCCATTGAATTTAAATCCGAGTACATCATTCACTCACCATAGATCTTCCTACTAACTTTGATAACATACTTGACAAGTTTCAAGATGGTTATCTTTAACACTTAACAACTAACTTTAATTTCCGCACCTTTACTATACCGCTCTTTATATTACCGCTCTTTATATTTCTCGCTTTATCGCTTTACTTTATCATTTCATCATATTTACTTTCCGTCATTTTCTCTTTATCCACTTGGACATATGTTTATGCTTCTGTTATTTTTCTTTTGTCCACTTGGACCATACTTTATTTTTTCGCTGAAACACTAATAAATAACCAAAATCTAAAAAATACATAAGGCTCTCTTTGGACTATCGGTTACTATCCCTAGCGCTTTGGAGATTCGGACTTATGGACCTAGTACCTCTGGACTCATTCTATTACTATCCTGTGATTGTTCTGTCTGTCTGGCATTGTTCTGTTGTATGTTTTTGTGTGCAGGTATTTCCTTGAAAGCCCTTGATGGTTAATTCCAAGGCATTGATATAAGGATTTTACCCGAAAACAGCCGTTACTCTGCCCAATTTTCGTCAGAATCTTAATGTGCTTAATGAAAAATGGTGCTAAGACAATAAGTTCATCTGGATCCCCAAGTGTTAATGTGTTGGTATTGATAAATCCAAAGGATGGGAGAACTACCTTGGCTCTTAATGTCAAGTGTTGGCTTCTTATTTGGTTAGACCGTTTCTTTCCTTAGCTTTTATTTTATGTACTAGGTTAGCCTCTTCATCTCCTCCCATTCTTAAATTTTCAAAATCTTCTCCCTTTTTCCAAAATATTCTTATGTTTGCAATCTTTTCAAAACCTTTTTCTTAAAAATATCTTTCGCCCTTAGTGGCTTTTCTTCAAAAGTTTAGACACCGTTAATTGTCGAAACGAGTGGTTATACCCCACGATTTTGAAATTGATTGATAATAACGAGATCTTTTCCGCGTGAGAGAGCTAGTGGCATACTCGTTGATTTTATCCGAGTTGGCGCCCTTCTTTCATTTGCGATGCAAAGAACTTGTTTGTTCTCATGCTCAAGATCAATGGCTGAGTATTTCTCTCTAACGACAACAAAGTGTTTATTCGTTTTAAAAACTTTTTTTCCCAAAAGCGGAACTACATTAGCTCTGACTTCTCCATTGCACCGAGGAGGTATGTAGGCCCAAAGCTTAACGCTTTGCCGAGCTTATTTTAAAAATAAAACAAACCCTTTTTTTAGCACACACACAACACAGATTTTCAAAAAGGTTCCTGTGGAATACCGCAGATATGAGGGGTGCTTAAAACCTTCCCCTTGTATAATCAACACCCGTACCTAAGATCTCTTCTTTTTGTTTTAAAAAACAAACTTTGGGTTTTTTCGTTCTTTTCCCATTTCCTTTGAAAAAATAAAGCGCGGTGGCGATTTCAAACGAAATATTGATTCGAGTCAATCCCATGGCTTCGATATCAGATTTTCCCCGCTACAGAAAAATGGCGACTTCACTGGGGAACCAGTTTTAAGTGTGTTAAGCCTATTTTTGTTTATCTGTGTGTTTTTATTTGTATATATTATTGTGTGCTTTGTTTGTTTATTTTCTTTTTTTCTTTTTGGTGCTCGATGGTTCCTCTGTGATGAGATAAAGTCCTAACCCGGACTTTGGTGAGTAACTTGAGATAGGAGGTGGTAAGACCAATAGTTGCATGTCAGGAGCAATCCTTAACATGAGCATCATATGGTGGAACCCCAATCAGTGGAGGCCTCATGGAAGGTAGTAGATGTTGTTACGAACTATCGTAAGAACGCTATTACTTTCAATAGTGAGTGTCCGTAGAAGCTGAATGACCTAGAACCCTTTTAAACCATCTAAGCCTTTTTAGGATGTAGTGCAGAAACAAGATCAAGTACCAATTTGAGCTTGTTGTCATGCGATACTACGCTCAGACGAGGTCTTTTTAGGCATATTATTGGCGCCCATGAGCAATTGTGCGTGCCGGTAATATCCGATAGAAGATTGAAAACTCTGGGAACCTTTGTAGAACCCGTTCGGCAGGTACAAAATTCCCTAGTACATACCTTTGTGGGTGGTTCTTAACCTTGACTGCATGCTCGTGACGTCGAACCTTTGAACCCTGTTTGCGCGACCGTGTGTGATCTTGATTGTGATTGATGCATAAACCATACATCCATGCATTCATTTGATTTCCAAGGAACTCATAGGTCTTTTTTTGTAAACATCATAAGTTTCATCAAACTCAATGGATCTTGGGTGTTGATGGGGTGAGAACTCTAATCCACCAAAATGGATGATTGATCTTGATGATAACTTGATCAAAGCTTTGATCCAATATAGGATTTACCTCCTTCACGTTTTGATGTTTACAAGTTAATAACTTGAATTCCTTGAAAATCAAATAAATAAAAAAAACAAAAACAGCAATTGCATCATTTGCATACATACATCCAGGTTGTCCAAGAAACTTATCCTTGCCTGTCGCCATCTTCAGAGTTGTCTGTCTACTGCCAAGCTGATTCCTCCACACAAGTACGGAACTAGAGCTGCTGTTAGACAAAGAATGGCAGATCAAGAGAAACATAACATGGAAGTCAGAATGGAAATTGATGAGTTGAAATCAGGCATGATTAAGCTTACCGAGATGATGCAAGTGTTGATGGCTAGGACTGATCCCCCTCAGAGGACTGTTATTTCCGAAGTCTCCACTGTTGTTGTTGATCCTTTACAGGTTCAGAAGCCACCTTCTACTTGGCCAGAATTTGGGTTACCTGAGAATTTCTCTCCAACATATGTCAATGCTTCTATGGTGGGTCAAACTTCGAGGCAGATATTCCAACCTCCGGTCTTTTCTGAACCTCCACCTGTTGTTCATACTACTGCTCAAGCTGTTCCAGTTCGCTATGACAATCCTCTCTATGATTACCGTTCTGTTGGTTCTGGAAATGTTAGTCAAGGAGATTGTGGTGAAGTCGAAGAAGTCCGTGAGCAATATCAGGCATTGGAAAAGAGGCTAAGAGCCATGGAAGGAAGCAATTTCTTTAGTGTGAATGCTGATAATATGGGTCTTGTTTCAAATCTTGTCATGCCGTCCAAGTTCAAAGTTCCCGAGTTTGAGAAGTACAAGGGGCATACTTGTCCAAGGAGTCATTTGACCATGTACTACAGAAAGATGACTGCTTACACCAACAACCAGAATTTGCTCGTTCATTGCTTTCAAGACAGTTTAAGTGGAGCTTCGTTGAAGTGGTACATGAGTTTGGAAAAGGGTTGTGTTCAAAACTTCCAAGATTTAGCTGATGCATTCATGAAACAATACAAGTATAATCTGGATATGGCACCTGACCGTCGTCAACTTCAGAACATGGCTCAGAAGGAAAAGGAATCTTTCAAAGAATATGCTCAACGTTGGAGAGAATTGGCTTCCCAAGTTGAACCACCATTGGCTGAGAAAGAATTGACTGGAATGTTCATGGATACTCTCTCCCCTTTCTACTGGGAGAAAATGATTGGAAGTGTGTCCTCAAACTTCACAGACTTGGTTACTATTGGCCAGAGACTTGAAGAGGGAATCAAGAATGGGAAAGTTACTCATGTTGCTGAATCTTCAGGTGGATCAAAGAAACCTTATGGAAACTTCCACAAGAAGAAAGAGAATGAGACCAATGCTGTGTCTGATGACAGAAGGGGATCTCGTCGTAGACCTCAAAATGGTGATCAACCTTATGTAGCTGCTGTTGCTCCTGTGCAAGTTCAAGCTGTTAAGCGGAATCAAATTCGTAATAGGGTCGACTTTGATCCTATCCCCATGACTTATACGGAACTGTATCCTGCTTTGGTCCAGAAAGGGTTGATTACAACAAGAGCTATGCCGCCTCCTCGAAATCCTCTCCCTGATGGTTTCAGATCTGATCTTCATTGTCCTTTCCATCAAGGTGGAGCAGGCCATGATTTAGAAAGATGTTTCCCACTGAAGGAAAGAGTTCAAGAGTTGGTGAGATCAAAGATGCTTTCTTTCAAGGATATGGGTCCTAATGTCGTCACTAATCCTTTGCCAGATCAAAGTGGCTGAAGATAAGTCAAAGCCCAATTTTCCTAAAGCCAAGTGTTTCAGACAAGATAGCTCATCTTTGTTGCTGATTAGTCACTAGGCCTTGTTTCTGTACTGTTTGTATTTCCTTTATTGTGCTGTTTACTTTTAGATCTTGTTTGTTTCTGAATGGTGATTTTAATGAAATGAGCATCGCATATTTTGAATTCATTCACATATACTATGTCTATGCTTTCTTTTACAAAACTTTTTCTTCCATTTGCTTTCTCTATCAAACTTGTGTTTTATGCAAAGATTGGAGGGAGGATGATGACAACGAAATACCCAAGTTGTTGAACTGTATGCTTTCGAATAAAACTTTGCTGATGATGTACAGGCATTGTTTCAATTCCCAAACACTGGAGAAATAAGGAAGTTAATCCCTTGTCAACCCCTCTGAGCCTTCGAAGTAGGAGTTTCTTTCTGTGTGAAAAAACCCGCATTTTAAACCTGGGGCAGGGTAGTTCTCAGTTAATTTGGCTGTGCATTCTATTTTAAGAGAATCATTCAGTACACCTTTCAACAAGTGCTTCAATCGCAAGCTTTCCTCCGTATACATCAAAGAAATGTTGGAGATGTCAATCAAAAGCCAATGATGGTTCATCAATCATTAAGCAAGGCAGTCACTATCTTTTAAAAAAAAATGAATCAAAAAGCATCAAAGATAAGCCTGCTAAGTCAAAACCATAAAATGACTTAGGCAAAAATAAGGGCATCCCGCTGACTGTAAGATCAAAAATAAACAGTTCAGGCAAAAGTTAGGGATATCAAAAGAAAAAGATGAAAAAAGAGAAGTCAATAAATTCCTAAACAACACAATGTTGTGACTACCAAAAGGAAGAAGTGAGTGCAATCTCAAAAGTTCTCTTTGCTTGTGAACTATCATCATTACAAAGGTGCAATTCCAGAAGTCTCTTGGAACCTGAATGCATAAGTTGAATTAACTGAGTTGTAGGACTGGAGATCATCACGAAGGGGGTGGGAACAATCAAATTTTGAGCCTTATATCCTTTGTTTCTTAAACCATGAACCAGGCCACGTTACAACCTATGAAAGACCTAATTGAGGCAAGGTTTGTTTGAAAGCATACTACAACAAGGTTGCGTGAGCTGACTCCCATGAGATTTTCCAATCATTTGTTTGATATCATACCTTTGCTTTATCTTTCACTTTGAATGTCTTAACCTTTATGTTTTGACCAGTGATTCCATTTGCTTTACATCAATAACATCTTTCCAAAAAATGGTTTTGATTTCAAAAATATTCTTTGAGCATTGCATTAAAATTACCATTCTTGAATGAACATTTTATTTGCAAGTAAGCACTCACCTTTCAGGAAGTTCAAACAGTCGAGAAACTTGATCAGTGATCCTATCAGGGGCACGTTACTTCAAGATCTTGTTGTTCAGATGTTCATTCAAAGATTTGTTGATCAGAATGTCATTTCAATACCTGTACTAGGGCAAGCCATCCCAACGTGCATTTCAAGAATTGAAGCCATGATCAGTTCATCCCCAATACATTTCAGCTGAAGCCATGATCAGTTAACTTACAACAATTGGTCAATCAGGGGCAATCTTCTTCAGCAATCCCCAAGCAGTTTTATCAGCCCTTCTCAAAGGATCATTGTTTTGATACAGTTACCAGTGTAATAGAAGTATGTCCAAGCATCTTCTTCGTAAGCAGAATTGGCAGAGTTCCCGTGTTGAGGAATCAGAGTCCTAATCTGGCCTCACAAAAGAGTCTACCTCAGTTGTAACAAACAATTGCATTGCATTAATCATATATCATGCATAGAAAAATTCAACATCATGCATTGAAACAAATTTCATACTCATTTGTATTTTTCGAGGTTCTGTTGCTATCAACATCTTCACCTTGAGATCAAAGTCCAACTTACTTGGCACCTATCCAAAACAGATACTTGTTTGTCTTGTCCGTCTAGTGTTGTTCCTAGATGTATCTTTTCTTCTTTTAGTGTCATTCCTGAAAGATTTACACCATGCTTTATCTTGGTTCCCTTCAATCATGTCTTATCTTGATTGTCTCTGATCATGCTTTATCCTGATCACTTACACCATGTTTTATCTTGGTTCCCTTCAATCATGTTTTATCTTAATTGTATCCAATCATGCTTTATCCTGATCGATCGCAATCATGTTTTATCTTGGTTCCCTTCAATCATGTCTTATCTTGATTGTCTCTGATCACGCTTTATCCTGATCACTTACACCATGTTTTATCTTGGTTCCCTTCAATCATGTTTTATCTTGATTGTATCCAATCATGCTTTATCCTGATCGATCGCAATCATGTTTTATCTTGGTTCCCTTCAATCATGTTTTATCTTGATTGTCTCTAATCATGCTTTATCCTGATCACTTTCGACCGTGTTTTATCTTGGTTACCTTCAATCATGTTTTATCTTGATTGTCATTTGATGTTGCTTCGTCCATGCTTTATCTTGAACGTCTCTGATACATTCTTCCCAAAGTTCAAATCATGCTTTACCTTGATTGACCTTGGTGTTACCTAATCATGTTTTACCTTGATTGTCATTTGGTATTTTTCAATCATGTTTTACCTTGATTGTCATTTGATGTTATCCAATCATGTTTTACCTTGATGGACCTGTGATGATTATCTAATCATGTTTTACCTTGATGGACCTGTGATGATTATCCAATCATGATTTACCTTGATGGACCTTTGACGATATCCAATCATGTTTTACCTTGGTTGTCATTTGATGTTGTCCAATCATGTTTTACCTTGATATTCATTTTGATGTAGCCACATCCATGTAGGCCTCAGATATTCTCTTCTCGAAGTGCAATCATGTTTTATCTTGAAAGCTTCTATTGACTGTCTCTTTCTCCTGTGGAATCCAAGTTTTATCCCTGGATGACACATACCTTTTCCCACAGTAGAATCCTTTCTTATCTCCCCAGTGGTGTTATACTTCTCTCATCATACTTGATGCATCCATTAGCATCGCATTATACCTTAGGTTCAAAAATTGTGTTTTATATTTAAGTCTCTTCAATTACATCGAGCTGAGGATTTTAACCCTCATATCTCCGGATAGAAGAAACTTAAATAGGGGCATCTGTCATACCCCAATTTTTGACCCTAAGATCATACATCATTTGCATCTCAATCATTAATCAAGATCACAATCTTGAGATTTCATTTTTTGGTGTTATGTTCGCTTCGTCTTTGAGGGGAACTATCAAGCACCTAATTTTCTTTAATTTGTTTTATACTAACCAAAATACAAAAATATGCATTTTGTTTCCCTTGTTTGTGTTTTGTAGGAAAAAGATCGAGCAAAAATCAAAAAGTGCAAGAAAGGGAATTTTTGAAATTTTCAATATGGAAATCGATTTACCCCTGTGGGAAATCGATTTCCTGTGCGCAAAATTCAAAAAAATATAACGAGGGAAGCTTGACATCATTTTGGCACCTTTTTATTTGATCATTTTATCAATTTTCCACCTCATCAAAATTAACTCATTCATTAAACCCTCTTTAACCTCATTTTACCATTTTTACCATTTAAATTGCCACTTTAATCACCAATTAAACACAAGTTAATCACCAAACACAAAAAGACCAATTTGCCACTACTCTTGCTCCAATTCTATAAATAGAGCCCTCTACTCTCTCATTTCTCAAGCTTTTGATAGCCAAAAAAGTTCTTGCAAATTCATTTCTCAAGCTTTTGATAGCCAAAAAATTGCTTGCAAATTCATTTCTCACCCTTTCCAAAACCCTCACCCAAAGTTCATTTTCATAAGATTAGTAAGGTTCACATTGAATCTTGCTAATTTTGAACTAAGCCTCCTACATTTCACTCTTTTCTTTGATTGTTCATCTCCATACTTGAAGGATCTACACTTTGTGCTTGTTCTTGAAGCTACTTCAACACTTTAATTCAAGAATAGGTAAATTTCTCAATTCTAAGATGTAGATCTTTGTTGCTTGTGTTCAATGCATCTTTGATGCTATATTGGTGCTATTTGATGGTGATTTGATGGAAAATTCGTGCTCCTATGGATATGTGATCATAAGGTGTTTGTATGTTTGCTTAAGTCAAGTTTTATGCCTCCTAATGCTGATTTTTTGAATGCTGCGTGCAGGAAATCGATTTCCCTCTATAGGAAATTGATTTCCACCTTATTTTTTTTCAAAAATTTGAACTCTGGACTCAGGAAATCGATTTCCTACAGAGGTAAATCGATTTCCTGCTGGCAGAATGTGTTTTTTGCCTTTTTTATGCTTGTTTTGGCTTCCTACTTCCTCCACTTCATTAGGATGTTGATAGGTTTGAAATGACCTAATCCATAATATTAGATGAATGATATTAATGATAGTGTGAGTTGATTATCTTTATGCATTTTATCTTCTCCTTCTCCTTTTTTTCTTTTGATCGATGAAAGTCTTAATACTTTGAGAATTCTTATGGATTCTTAGTAAAGACTAGATCGTTACCTATTTTCTTTTCGTGCGGTATTGCTTTCGGAAGGCGATCTACATATCGTTCTTCTCGCATGCATTAGCACATAAAGTTTTGACCGGCCTCGTTGTAGGGTGATTTCTACATAAATCACTTGGCGATCTGCTTAACATAGCGCAATATTTCGTGTCCCGAATAAAAAAAGATCAAACATGGAAGAGAATTGTATGCGGTTGATTTAAGACTTGTGGAGGTTTTTATCGTGTAGTCGCTATGATTCTATCAAGCTTCTGATAAACCCCATTGAATTTAAATCCGAGTACATCATTCACTCACCATAGATCTTCCTACTAACTTTGATAACATACTTGACAAGTTTCAAGATGGTTATCTTTAACACTTAACAACTAACTTTAATTTCCGCACCTTTACTATACCGCTCTTTATATTACCGCTCTTTATATTTCTCGCTTTATCGCTTTACTTTATCATTTCATCATATTTACTTTCCGTCATTTTCTCTTTATCCACTTGGACATATGTTTATGCTTCTGTTATTTTTCTTTTGTCCACTTGGACCATACTTTATTTTTTCGCTAAAACACTAATAAATAACCAAAATCTAAAAAATACATAAGGCTCTCTTTGGACTATCGGTTACTATCCCTAGCGCTTTGGAGATTCGGACTTATGGACCTAGTACCTCTGGACTCATTCTATTACTATCTTGTGATTGTTCTGTCTGTCTGGCATTGTTCTGTTGTATGTTTTTGTGTGCAGGTATTTCCTTGAAAGCCCTTGATGGTTAATTCCAAGGCATTGATATAAGGATTTTACCCGAAAACAGCCGTTACTCTGCCCAATTTTCGTCAGAATCTTAATGTGCTTAATGAAAAATGGTGCTAAGACAATAAGTTCATCTGGATCCCCAAGTGTTAATGTGTTGGTATTGATAAATCCAAAGGATAGGAGAACTACCTTGGCTCTTAATGTCAAGTGTTGGCTTCTTATTTGGTTAGACCGTTTCTTTCCTTAGCTTTTATTTTATGTACTAGGTTAGCCTCTTCATCTCCTCCCATTCTTAAATTTTCAAAATCTTCTCCCTTTTTCCAAAATATTCTTATGTTTGCAATCTTTTCAAAACCTTTTTCTTAAAAATATCTTTCGCCCTTAGTGGCTTTTCTTCAAAAGTTTAGACACCGTTAATTGTCGAAACGAGTGGTTATACCCCACGATTTTGAAATTGATTGATAATAACGAGATCTTTTCCGCGTGAGAGAGCTAGTGGCATACTCGTTGATTTTATCCGAGTTGGCGCCCTTCTTTCATTTGCGATGCAAAGAACTTGTTTGTTCTCATGCTCAAGATCAATGGCTGAGTATTTCTCTCTAACGACAACAAAGTGTTTATTCGTTTTAAAAACTTTTTTTCCCAAAAGCGGAACTACATTAGCTCTGACTTCTCCATTGCACCGAGGAGGTATGTAGGCCCAAAGCTTAACGCTTTGCCGAGCTTATTTTAAAAATAAAACAAACCCTTTTTTTAGCACACACACAACACAGATTTTCAAAAAGGTTCCTGTGGAATACCGCAGATATGAGGGGTGCTTAAAACCTTCCCCTTGTATAATCAACACCCGTACCTAAGATCTCTTCTTTTTGTTTTAAAAAACAAACTTTGGGTTTTTTCGTTCTTTTCCCATTTCCTTTGAAAAAATAAAGCGCGGTGGCGATTTCAAACGAAATATTGATTCGAGTCAATCCCATGGCTTCGATATCAGATTTTCCCCGCTACACTATCCTTATTCCTTAATAAGCTAGTCCTGATCACCTGCGCGTACCCACGTGGAGGCAACATTCAAACAAAAAGGGTGAGTAATTCATAATCATTATAAAAGTCATAGGGAATAGATATAGTAGTCATATCAAGGAAATACCAATCATATAAAATCATTTAACACATTCCATCAGATAACAACAATCACCAGTTCTTCACGTCACAACATCATAAATCCAAGAATCAATCAAATATTTCACCTAAATTATAACAAAAATCATCTTCCAAGAATCAATCATAGACATCAATTAATCCAAGTATTGTGCAATGCCACAAATAATAAAATGCTACTTAATAAGACTCATGCATGTGGTACCAAAACATCATTGATGACTTAGTCATCGCTATTCTCCAAAGGTCCCCACGAATAGGATCGATTTTCCACCTGGAATCAGAGAACCTCACAAGTTGCACTCAATCCACACTATTTGATTGAGGACATCACTGGATCAAGACGTCCTAGCATCACTGGATAAATATCTTGCAAACTTCACCAAAAAAATTCCTACAAATGCTATGAATGCATGATGCCCAACACCTCATAGAAGACGACCACGACTAGTCAAAACACATAATCATTCATCATACATCATCACATGCTTCATATTACACACATCATCATAACATAATCAATTCATCATGTTGTTCATAACTCAACCCATGTTTCATACATACTGTAGCGGGAAAATTTGTGAGACTAAAGCCATTGATTGACTTAGCTAATATTTTAAATAGAGTCGCCATCGTGCTTTATTGTTTCCAAAGAAGATGGGAGAAAGAGAGAAATAAAACCCACAAAATTTTTTAAAATCAAAACTAATAAACTTATCAGATATTTCGGTACGGGGGGTTTGTTATGCAATAGGAAGGTTTTAAGCACCCCTCACATCTACGGTACTCCGTGCGAACCTTTTTATTGTTTATTATTGTCATAAAATTCCTTTGTGTTTTTTTTAAATAGAGTGGGAGGATGAGAAAAGAAGGTTTTAAAAGTGAGCTCGATAAGATATCCCATCTTAGGCCTACATACCCCTTAAGTGAAATTGGGAAGTCAGAGCTTCTGTAGTTCCTCTTAAAAGGAAAATAAAAGGCCAAGTGGCAAAATATTTTTGTGTGTTGAGCTTTAACAATACTCAACGGGTTTTTAAAATGTAATGCTTTAAAATATTTAACAAGTTTAATAAAAGAGATAGTCAAGCTTTAACAATACAAGGCT